>NC_056736.1:352501945-352674445 GCF_019279795.1 Protopterus annectens | reverse complement strand
CCTTAGGTTTAAAATATAAAAAGTTAACTTGCCTTATTGCAGGAAGCCAGGTCCCCCTCTACCCTAGCAGTTTAAATGTGAATGTTCCGTGACCACACTATAGTGGAGGAATGGAAAATCTTCCTTTTTGCACTTACACGTATAGCGCTGAATGGGAGATTTCCCTTTCCTTCACTATAGTGCGATCTCAGAGTAGGTATATTTAAGTAGGGGGGTGGGGTGCAGGGGTGCAAAGCCCCCTGCAAAAACATTTGAAAGATGTTAATTTTTTTTTTTTGCCCCTTTCATATGTTCGAGTTTCTCTAAATTCGAGATTCTGGTTTCGAGTTTATGACTTTCGAGTTTGGAGAAATTCGATCATATGAAGGGGAACCATATGTATGTATAGATATATGTATATAGCTATATATATATATATATATATATATATATATATATATATATATATATATACATATATATATATATATATATATATATATATATATATATGCACATCCTATGTGTACAGATATGCCTAGTTATGTTGGTATATATGTAGATATCAATAACTATATGTGTATACATATCTATTCTGATATACCTACTACTGTCAATATATATGTAGATGTCCATATGTATCTCTATCTGTATATGTGTAGACATATATTGCCCTGTATAAGCATATATCTGGGTGTTTATTTGTATAGTTATGTACATATACATATCCATTTATGTATGTCGATATGTATATGTGTATGTCTGTATAGATATCTGGGTAATTATATGTACATATATCTTCACCATATGTCCTGAACATGGAGTGTAGCCCTACTTCAGCCCCTATAGTCCCAACTTCGTAGTGCAAAGGGATGTCAGGTATGTATAGCAGGTCTGTTTGTAGACTATTGCTACTGTAATAGGGAGTGTCTTCACAGACATGGTGTGTGTGTGAGAGGTTACATCTGCTTTTAACATGTGCGCCATTGGCTACTGACAGACATCCTAAGGACATCATAGTACATTACCACTGCTAGCATGTAATACTCCTGTGGACACAGCAGAGATAATGCCCAATATATGTGGACAGTCTGACACACTCTGGACAGTCCAGAGGTATACATATAACCCCTTAGCGCAAGACATGTAGACCAATCCTGACTATGTGGATGTTAACAACCATTTAGATGGGTATAACACGTAACTACTACATGTGCCCCTAGGTTATGCATTCACACATCCCTGACTGTCCTGCCACATAATAACCTCTGGTACAGAGGTGCCATGGCCACATACTGCCCACTATATATTGACATACATCTGTACAGCATCCCACTACTCTGTCTGACACACATGACTGTTATGATGGCCCAGCAGCAGTACTTCTGGGAAGTATCTGGACATTACATCTCACTGGGTAAGTACACTAAGCTGCTAGGCACGTAACAAAGCATTGCGCAGGCTACAGGCAGATTGGCTCAGCACTGGCCTACATTTCCTATGGTAGAATGCACATGTACCTGCATATATAGCAGGCTCTACTGGCATGCCTCAGCACAGAGTAACATACACCTGTGTGAAAGTGCATAACCACAACCAATGTAAACACAGCCAAAGCCACGTATGGTATGCTAGCGTATTATTACAGTATATGGACTATCTGTTCAACACCAACATCATATGTGCCACTCACACACTAACCCTACATATACTGGGCTGCTACACAGTGTGCTCGAATGCCTGTCTGTGGTATGGGACATGTGCGTGTATGGCCCTACAAACATGTCAGCCAATAAGGTAACATACAGTGGAACAGCATATAACATCAGATAAAACATGAACAAGAACAATGACATCTACCACAGTCTGTACACAGGCCAAGGTACATTTTAACAATGCACACACTGCTGACAATCACCATAAGTACACAGACCTCAGTACTGTACACACAACCACTGAATGTCCAGGTTATGTCATCAAATATAACCCCTACTATACATAACATATGTAGCAGTCTGATATCTCACTGGCTTGTTATCAGATATGATGTCAATAATTATGGCGTACAGCACATATGCACCCCTTACTACATGACATATGTACAGAGGTAGACAGGGTTGTGGCTGGAGGCACATACACAGGGCCAATACTGACATGTTGCTGTGATAACATCATACATTGACTGTTGTAGCAGGGTTTGTTGCAACATATGTCCTATGAAGGATATGAAGTCAGTAACTCTCATGGCGTCACCATCTACAGACTGCAATCCTCACACTACCTTCTGAGTTCACAGATAGATGCTTTGTGGGTAACACATGAAACAAAAGGCACCACACACTGCCCAGTCTGCAGATGTCCCTACAGGTGGGGTTCCCTCATAAACATAGCACTGACATGACAGTTATTAAAACATGTAGGACAGCCATATCCACACACACCCTGTTAAACCAACATTGCTCCAAATGCAGTATAGCAGCACTTATAGTCTGTAGTCAGGTCAGGCACATCCCCCTCCTTTGTGTTGCCCTGTTTTCATGTTGTTGTAGGTAAATCCCCAATCCATCTGAGATGCTGTTTGTCAAACAACAGAACGAGTTCCTGCTCACAGTGAATGAAAATGCCCAACACCAACATGATGTTCCTAGATATTGGAGTGTGTTTCCATGCAATTGGCAATGGGAATGTTACCACAGCTGTTCCACAGGCAATCAGCTAGAGGAGGGCTGCAATTCATGCAGTGGCTATCAGCTGATCATGAGCATCAATTAAAATACACAAGCTACTGCCTAAGCAAAGCAGGTATAGGTCTTCACATCCACCAGAGAGGGAGTGAGAGAGGCAGACAGAGGCAAAGTAAAGTCAGGGAGGGGTGGGAGAGTAAAACATAAGCATGTTTGAGTCACACACTTACCAGCACATGGTATCAAACCCCTGACGACTATGTTGTGCTATCACATTTCTGTGCAGTTATCTGCTGCACCACATAGGTTACATGTTGAGGAGCCCTCAAAACATATATGCGATGGTGAGTGGTATCTGCAACAGGGATATGGTAGCTATACGGTAGATGTAGTATACGTGCCTGTCCACATGAACAGGTGCCAGTATCAACACAGCCACACTCTCACAGGGAAGCACACACATTGACACACATGGCAAGGCCAGGAATACAACTCATCACTAGTGAGATTGCCACAACACATTACTGTGCAGGTATCACATGCACCACAGGGGTCATACAGAGGTTATATAGGCAAAGGGTATGTGAAGGTGTCTGACATTGGACAGCATGCTTCAGTATGCCAATGGGGGTCATAGTCAGTGTAAATGTGATCATACACATCATACAACACACACACACACACACACACACACACACACACACACACACACACACACACACACACACGCGCGCGGTGCCAGTACTGACATGGATGGGTGAATTGCTTCACGGGTGTGTAGTGGTTGACTGTGCCAGACAGCTATACAAGGCAAGGTGATGGATATACCTTGGCATCAGCCCACATGACAATGGTCTGCATTGTGGTTCAGAGGTGTAGTTTCTGGATTTGCCTGCACAGGTGGGTATTGTATTCACCATCCAGTCACCTGGGTGACTATTGTGTGTGGCCAATGCTGTGCATTGCTTACCATGTATGTGTTCCTTAGTCCATGACATGGATGGTGTCTGGGATGTGCACACCTCCCACATGCATGTACAGTGACATGTGGAACTGTACCTGGGGTGTCTGACCCATGTTGCATACACAGATTATCATTAGATGTGCCAGTCCTGGCCTCATGTGGCTGGAACTGGTAATGGACAGCAGGTTTACCCTGCACCTAGATTGATGGTATGATACTGGCATTGCCTGGTGTCAGTGGCATCTGTCTATACAGGGCATGTTTTCAGGCATGGTATGTCCTTTGTGGGTCACATTTGATGGCACCACAGGTGTTGCAGGTGTCCAGTGGGGAACATGGGGAAGGTGCACTGTCAGCATGTATGTGCCTATTGGACAGATAGACAGGGTGCCATGCCCTCTGTAGCCCACTGCAATCACACCATGGTTACTATCAGTAGGCAATATGCAGGGTACTACCAACATAGCAGCTGTTGGCTAGGCAAGTGTGTGTGTGTGTGTGTGTATGAGACATGGGTTGAGAGTGTTCTGGGTAATACTAGGGTTGCTAACTTTGTTTGCCTGGCCCTGATGTCACATGTAGGAGTATGGATTTGCACCCCAGCCTCTCTCCTATTTCACATCTGGTATCCCTGTATGGTGGACATTGTGATATATACTAGGGCCACCATATAAGAAATCTCCAAAACCTGCTCCACATTGAGCCCAGTTGTTGCACACTCACCACCACCTCCACACAGGATATGAGTTACAAACACAGACACATACACACACACACACACACACACACACACACACACACACACACACACACACACACACCTGTCATGTCTGGGATTAGAATTCCTACCTAACTAGTTTATTACACTACAGTGCTACCCAGTTATAGGTCACACCATGAGGATTACTGGAGTACTCCTTCCCCAAAGGTGTATGTCACACTGAATGACATCAGCAGGATTGCCAAAGTAGAACATTTGAATTGTAATGAGTGTGGCTAGGCTAAAATGCATTGCTGTCTACACAAATATTGAAACACACACAAAGCATCCACAACCAACATGTGTGGGAATAGAACCCCAACCAGAGTTCTATATCACACTACAGCATGACACTGTTATAGGTCACACCACAGGGATTACTGGAGTACTTTTTCCTCAAAGGTGTATTTCACAATGAGTGACATTAGCAGGGTTGCCAAAGTAGGGCATTTGAAGTGTAGTGAGTGTGGCTAGGCTAAATTACATTTCTCCCTGCACAGACATTGAAACACACACAAAACATCCACAACCAGCATGTGTGGGAATAAAACCCCTACAAGAGGTCTATATCACACTACAGCATGACATTGTTATAAGATGCACCATGGGGATTACTCGATTACTCCTTCCTTAAAGGTGTATTTCACAATGAATGACGTCAGCAAGATTGCCAAAGTAGGGAATTTGAAGTGTAATGAGTGTGGCTAGGCTAAAATGCATTGCTCTCTACACAGACAGAAACACACACACACAGTTGCCATGTCTGGGATTAGAACTCCTACCTAACTAATTCATCACACTACAGCAGTGCACAGTCATAGGACACGGCATGGAGATTACTGGGCTACACCTTTCCAAAAGGTGTATTTCACAGTGTATGACATCAGCAGCCTTGACAAAGTAGGGCAATTTCATTGTAATCAGTGCGACTAGCCTAAAAAGCATTGTTCTCTACACAGACAGTGACACACACACACACACACACACACACACACACACACACACACACACACACACACACACACACAGTTGCCATGTCTAGGATTAGAACTCCTACCTAGCTAGTTTATTACACTACAGCAATACGCAGTTATAGGACATGCCACAGAGATTACTGGGCTACAGCTTTCTGAAAGGTGTATTCCACAGTATATGACATCAGCAGCCTTGACAAAGTAGGGCATTTGAATAGTAGTGAGTGTGACTAGCCTAAACAGCATTCCTCTCTACACAGACAGAGACACACACACAGTTGCCATGTCTGGGATTAGAACTCCTCCCTAACTAGTTTATCACACCACTGCAGTACGCAGTTATAGGAAACATCACAGAGATTATTGGCCTACCCCTTTCACAAGGGTGCATTTCAAAGTGGATGACCTCAGCAGACTTGTCCTAGTATGACTATGAGGAGGGCAGTGTGTGTGCATGGGCCATAACCCATTCATCTAGAGGTTGACACACCACATGTGGGCACACACAGGGTTATATTCCACAAGTATGTGTATACAGCTACTAGATGACTACTTCCTTGTACAGTCATGTTGCACAGCTAGCACTTGCACCACATAGTCTGTAATGCTGACAGATACTAGTGGCTAAGGTCTACAGTAAGTGGCATTCAAACCTCATGTGGTTGTAGCCATTTGGCTGTGTGCTGGGAGGGACAGGCCTCATAATGGATGGCCCCTTGTGACAGTCACTCTCTTCCACACATCTGTGTATGCCTACTTTTGGCTTATAATAGTGTGTTGACCTTGGGTATATGCCTGTATTCCTATCCAGTGTGTGTGCAAAGTATAAGTGCTGCATACTGAGGAGTGTCTGCACTAACATCTGCAACCGCCAGATATGTCTGGTCCTGTGTTGTTTGCAGACATGGCCTTCATTTGTTAAATTGTGTGAGCATGTCCAGTATGACCTTTTGGTATATTGTTGGCTGACATTGCCTTCATTCTCTAACTCTGTGAGCATGCCCAGTATGCCCTTCTGTATTGAATGTGTGGATTGATTCCAGATAGTTTGTACTGCGGTGCTGACCTTTGCGTTGTACACCTACAGGTAGCATACTGTTTCTGCAGGGTATCCCTCGATCATTTGGCAATATGGGGGACAAACTGTGCAGGGGATAGTGTGTACTGTAGGTGATTATGTCTGTGCTGCTTCAGCTGCATGGTACTGCTGTTAGCAGAGATATTCAGACATGTGTACTGTTATACACAGTGATATTTTCTGTCCTCATGTACTGTCAGGTGGACATTCTTGCTCACAGTGATGACTTGGGGGACAAGGGTGACTGCAGCTGTGTCCGGTATTGTGGGCAGACACCTATGTATTCATGGTACGTTATGTCTTTCTGGAGGGGAAGCTGCGGATACTTGGTGCTAGGTTTGTGTATCTAGTTCAGCACCTTGGTACAGTGCTGGCAGAGGATCCCATACTTGTCCACCCATCAACATGGCAGTATGGCCTTATCTTGCTGTGGCAATGCCTCACAGCTGTACAGATTTGCACAGGTTAGCCAGAGGCAGGGGCCATGGGTCAGGACATTTACCCTATTGTGGTGTACAGGCAGGTGTGGAGCCACCTATTTATGTGTTTTCAGCTAGGGATAGTGTGTGCACACAGCTTGGTGTCAGACCCTGCACATTCCATGCTGCCCATGCTCCTACACCATCCTCTGTTATTCTAACCTCGTCCATACATTATGCATACATTCTCTGATACTTTCCCTAAGGGTATCACCACATCACAGGTTTGTGTTAGTGTTCATCCACAGTTCATGCATTGGGACATGGTGGACATGTTACTGTGGTTTGTCCACATGGCCTTGCATATGGCTTATGTGGAGTGTGTTCTTTTGTTATTTGGGTGTACATGACATAACATGCATTATCAGTACATGTGAGACACAGGCCTTTGGCAGGCGACTGTGGGGCATTAGGTGTTGGTGCAGGCCAGATGTGGCAAGCCATTGCATTCTGTCAGTCCTACAGTCCCAGATCACCATACAGTATATTCCCCCTGGGGCGACAGGGTAGGTGTGATAGTTGTTCATGCCAATACCTTCTATCAGTCTTGATCAGGTGGTGTGGATGCTGGCAGGGTGCTACCTACAGCTAGGGAGACACCTGCATGGGACACCTGCACTACATGCTGCAGTCTTCTGCTATTGCCATATACAGGTGGGGTCTTACTGTACCCATTCCCCACAGCAGGGATATTGCCAGAGAAGTGCCAGTGGTTGCTGTTTGTATGGCTAGGTGCATGTGTGCTATGGACACTACTTGCATCTGACACACAGATATGCATGGGGCATTACAGTTATGCTGGCATGTGCAGGTACATCAGCTGATCCCCAGTACATCAGTCCTACCTCCTTTGTGATCTACAGCTGTTTAGGCAGACATCACCAGTTTCCCCTACTACAGGCCCAGTTACTGTGATACATACCTATAGGTACAAATCCAAGGGTGTCCCCATTTCACAGTGACACAATATATACTGTATGTCTGGGATAATTTCCCCTGTGTACTGCTTGTATATCTAGCCCAACAGCCATGCCATGTCAGTCTTTCAGATGGTGACAAATATTACCACCATACATTTACAATGGCTTACTGCTAGCATGTGTTATACTGGTGGGGATTGTCTTTGGCACTGCAGTCATGAGGGCATGTCCCTGTTATCAGCAGTAGTGGCCAATGGCCACCAGGTCTTACTTCGACATGCATACATACTGACCACTCTCACACATTATGAAACACACACCATCCTAACACACACAGACCTGCATATTGTGCAAATGCTACAACCTATCCTGCTACCTTGGCCACCTCTGGGTATATGTGCTCCATTCGTATTATACTTACTCATACATGCTACTACATTTCTACACAGGATTGGGAGGGCACACCTGAGTGTCACTACATTTTTATACTGGATTGGAGGAAGGGGCAGACCTGTCTGTTTCCACATGTCTACATAGGTGTGGTGGAGGCACACCTGACTGTTACTACATTTCTACATAGGATTGTGGGGAGACACACCTGACTGTTTCTACATTTCTACACTGGATCAGGGGGCACACCTGATTTTTACTAGATTTCTATGCTGGATTGGGGGTAGGGGCACACCTGACTGTTTCTACATGTTTACATGGGCATGGGGGGCACACCTGACTGTTACTACATTTATACGCTAGATTGGGGGTATGGGCACACACAACTATTTCTACATGTCTACATGGGAGTGGGGGGCACACCTGACTGTTACTACATTTCTACATAGGGTTGTGGGGGATACACCTGACTGTTTTTACATTTCTACACAGGATTGGGGGGGCACACCTGACTGTTACTACATTTCTACACAGGATTGGGGGGGACACCTGACTGTTTCTATGTTTCTACACAGGATTGGGGGGACACACCTGACTGTTTCTACGTTTCTACACATGATTGGGGGGGAGCACACCTTACTATTTCTACATGTCTACATAGGATGGAGGGGGCACACCTGGCACTTGCACACATTTGCTATGACTGTACTGGTATGTCAGGTACTCCATTTCATTCTGTATTCTAACCTAGCATACTGGCTAGAGGCATATCAGTGTACTACAGGTCTTAGCTTTGGTTGCCCTACATATTATTGTCTGATTCCTACCCTTCAGAGCTAACATCCCATTGCCTGACCTGCTGTAGTCTGTCTGTGTAGGCCTGGGGGGACGTCACACATAGGCATCATTCAGAGGCCATAGCACAGGCTCTGTTTGGGCTGTCTACATCTGCCCTTCTGACTGAGACTATTGTTGGGAATGTGAACCTCCCTGACTGGCATGTGTGAGTCATATGGACACACATGTCACCCAGCACATTTCCTGCAGTGGGTTTTGTCACCCTGTGCAATACTGGCTACTGTGGTGACTCCAGTATGTGTTACAGATGTCATGGTGCCATTATGGGTGTCTACTATCTGCTGCCATAACATTCAGCCACCCAATTCCCTTGCATGTTCACATCCATACCATAGATACAGGTAAAGTCACATTCTACTCCTTTTGGCAATTGGTAGGTTGATTGACTTACCTTGTGGGTGTGCCAAGACTGAAGATGGTGCTGGAGGGCTGCCTATGTTGGATGCATATAGTACACTCCCTATACATGGTTGAGCACAGTTAGCATCATGTTTGGCATCCCTTTTACTGTATGTGTGAGTCAAAGAGAGGTGTCATCCCCTAGATCCCTACTGTGTCAGTGTATGTGCTATGCATTGCCTCTTTGCCAAGGCCAGGGCATACCGGGCATGCCTCCATCTGCCTACTGGGGCAGTCTCAGGTTGTTCCTCCTCCAAGTCACTCTGTGCCTGTGCAGGCCTTGGCATTGGTGGGGGAACTGTGTGGCCCTGTTCCGTGCTGTTCCTGCTGCAGCTGTTTCTGCAGGATCATATTATGTGTACACTTCTGATGGGTGTCATCAGCCATGGCTCCAGTGTGTAACCAGCATCCCCCACTAGGTGACCATAGGTGATGTCCCCATTGGCAAATCTCTGGTACAGCTATGTCAGATGCTAGATGTGAGAATTGTGATAGCTTCCAGGGCAGCCAGCACACACATTCATTATAATGCACTGGACATCGCACACGAACTGGCAGTCGATGGAGGGGAGGCCCCTGTGGTTGATGTAGATTCTTCCCTGATCACCGAGTAGTACTTTGATGCATATGTGCATGCAGTCTATAGCAACCACTACCTCAGGATATTCTGCTATTTGATGGAAGAGACGCATATTGTTGGCCAACACCTCATGGGTGTTGAGGAAATATACATGTTCACTGACATGTGCTGACATGACATCCAGGAACTGGTGAAATACTCTGGATGCTGATGTCTGTGAGATCCCCAAGATATCCCCAGTTGTGCTTTGGGAGGTACCTGTGCCTAGTATTCCTAGGCTTACACATACCTTGGTATCTACTGGGATGAGTTCCCCTCGGTCAAGTCAGTGTGTCAGGCATGGCTGGTACAGCTCAACAATTTGTTTTAGGAGGTCCATGTCCACCCTATAGCGCTCCATTATCTCCAGCTCATGTAGCCCCTGGTAGGTTACCCTGAGTCTGTACACTCTTCTCCGTCTCCTCACTGTGGGTTGATCAGCAGCATTCACATCCTCACCACCCTCAGCCTCTTGCACATGTTGTTCTATGTTGCCTGCTACAGCCCCTATCATTTTGTAGTTTTGTTTGTTAAAAGTTCTCCACTTGTATACACCGGTGGTGTAGAGTATGGGAAAAACCAGAGGGGAAGGTGTTTGCATAGTTTATAGTAGTGTGCTGGGCTGGTCGGCTGCCTGTGTAATTGGCTGATTTTGATACATTTCACCTGCCAGCTGTGCTAGTTCTCCTTGATTCCCTTCCTACTGCTGTTTTCCCTTTCCATTGCCTTCCTGTTTAAGCCCGGGGGTATGCTGGGCAAACAGAGTGCTCAAATGTACACAGATCTGCTACTTCCTGGTTTAACTTTTTTTTTTCCTTTAAAACTTGGTGCAAGGCATGCACACCCACTTAGGCAATGTAAAGAGTGCTAGGCAGACTTAGATGCACCCCCTTGCTTAGCTGTGCTTAGCTAGGAGCAAACCTGAGCCAGAGGGCTCCAAACTGCTTACAGTATGCCTGACACACACCCCCATGATGTCAGCTAACTCCTAGGCTTGCACCACGCTATTCCTACTCTTACACTGTCGGGCCCTGACTAGCATGCTGGGGAAAACTGGGATTCACTATCATTCCCCTCATTTGCATAGGATTGCCTGCTAATGCATAGTTACATGTCTCACACTGAGCCTCCCCCCTTAGTAACCACTACTCATTGGTCATGTTGTCTTCTGCCTGCCATTGACTTTCATGGCAGAATAGTGATTTCAGTTAGAATGCTCATTTTACATTTATTTTATTATTTTCTCCTGATCCTGTTTGCGCACCAGTGCCCTACGCTTAAACAGCCGAGATCGGCTAAAAAAAAAATAGTTGATTTTTTTATTTTGTAAGCTGTTTGCAATGCCAATGGCCTTATACTTGGCCATTGGCATGCTTCCTGACTGATATGCAGCCTTTATTTGGAGCTGTCACGGCTTCATTTTGGATTTTGCAGAAATGTACTTGGTTACTAACCGAGTACATTTCTGCAGATTACATTAGTCCTGCATGGCCGGTTTCAAGCTTCCTGGATTGCAATTTCACCTCATTTTCATGGAGTTCTCCTGCAAATGGGGTGATTTGCATACAGGGGCTTAGTCCATGCAGGACTAGTGCAGGAGCACTCGTGCACGCCCCTGCAGTACACGGCAGACATATTGCCTGCTAGAGCTCCTGCACTAATCCTGCATGCCGTGCAAGGCATGCAGAGTCTGGGGGCAGACCTTTTTTTCTCAAATTCTTGAACTTTATTGTTTTGTGATTTCTGTTTCTGTCTATACTTTGCACAGTATTTACAAACTCATTTATACCCAAAGGCACTTCATATGTCTTATCCTAGCCATTCTCACACACTTTTCTTTACTGCTTTGCTTCTTTGTACTGTATAGTATATTCTTACATAATGGCCCACTACACAGCATATTCTGTAACTTGGTCTTTTGCTTTGTAGTATATTCTTACATAATGGCCCACTACACAGCATATTCTGTAACTTGGTCTTTTGCTTTGTATTGCTGCATGTCATGCTTATTGCCACAGCATTTACCTTGGGCATGAATTCCTGCTACTCATTTGTTACTTGATGTCATTTGCTGCCATGTGTAGTCCTGTTGATGATTTTTTATGAAGTCTGACAATAAGATGAAACTAATCAACCATTTTACTTTTTATTTAATTATTTTGATTGAATTTTAATAAAAGTCTTTTTAATTTTTTTTCTAAGTGATATGAAAGTACATATTTTTTTTTTATGGTTCTTCTTAGTTTTTGGCTTATTCTCATTTTCTGTGTCAGTTTAACAAACATTTGTACCATCATGATTTTAAAAGCATACTGGACAGATCACTCACTCAACATGTCATCATGTCAGTGACATTTACATTTTCAAGAGGTATCTTCTTATCAAGGCTTTATAAAAATGTATACCACATTAAAAATAAGGTCTTAGTAATTAAAGATATGCAAGCACAATCCACTGCTATTGCAGTGTTTGCTTGCAAGTCAAACCCATTTGGCTTATTCTCATTTTCTGTGTCAGTTTAACAAACATTTGTACCATCATGATTTTAAAAGCATACTGGACAGATCACTCACTCAACATGTCATCATGTCAGTGACATTTACATTTTCAAGAGGTATCTTCTTATCAAGGCTTTATAAAAATGTATACCACATTAAAAATAAGGTCTTAGTAATTAAAGATATGCAAGCACAATCCACTGCTATTGCAGTGTTTGCTTGCAAGTCACCAAGCCCTTTTTTGCCACATGACCCATTATATGGCTCATGACCCCAAGTAACACTACCATTAAAGATTTACTAAACATCACTTAGAATGTTAGGGTTTTCAATGTGAGCATCATTACTTTTGTAAAGTGCACAGTGCTACCACTGTATAACTTTATCTTATCAGTAACATCTTCTTAAATATGCACCATTGTAAGGTCACAAAGTCTATATTTGTGGATGTGAAGAAAGCCTTTGATTTAGTCACAGACAATCTCTTATTGCAATAGCACCTTCTATTGTTTTGATCCCTATTACTTTTCTTTGCTAATAAATAATGCACACTCAACTTGATGAGTAATTATGAAAGGTCGACCTTGGATCTCTACACTGGTCTTACTGTTGCTTGTCCTTTCATAAACAGGCTTAGTCTTTCTAAATCCAAATTAAAATCCACTGTTATATGGCCTTCTTTACCTCTGATCATTCATATGCAGTAATATATCCCAGACTCGTAACTTGTGCAAAATACAGGAGAGGTTCCCCACTGTGGTCTTATAAACAAATTATAATAAAAATAAATCTTAATCTATCTCATTTAGTATCTATAGACAACTGACTCATGCTCCTCATGATGAGGTAGTTGAACCTCTTGGAGGTACTACAACAGAAACAATGTCTGAACTGAAACACTAAGGATAGTGGCTATACTTTGCTCTGATTTTCTCCTTTTATATAAACAAAGCCATTGGTTAACTGTTTTTAAACTGTGCATTTCTAACGGAATCCTGAGTGACTGTTAAATAGAAGTTATGTTCTTACCATAACGTTCCATGTTAGTTGTCTTCTTCTCGCCTTCTTTCTTGCTGGATGGGTTCGGAGCCGACCTCGGCTCGACTGCCACTCTAAAAGCTTCGAGTTGGTTCCACCGGCTCGAGGCTGCCCCTATATCCCACAATGCTAGGCGTGAATTACCTCAGATCTCGTTTGTGAGCTAGGCCCAGCTAATAATACAACCAGGAAAAACTGGAAAAGAGTCCACCTCTATAAACAAAGGGAAAGAGAAAGGGTGACCTAAGCCTGATCTAGGAAAATATGCACAGCAGAGCATATACCTATCAAAGAGGTGGTAGAAAGAGAGGTCACAATCAAACTCCTCTAGGTCTGTCCAGGCCAGGGGAAGGAGGTGGGACGCCAAGAAAGAAGCGAAGAAGACAACTAACATGGAACGTTATGGTAAGAACATAACTTCTATATGTTAAGTTGTCTATCTCGCCTTCATTCTTGCTGGATGGGACCGTCCTAGCACCTTGTCCCGGTGGCCTAACGGAACAGACTCTTGAGAACAGTGGAACCAAAGTTAGCTCTATGCCTAGAAGCTAAATCCAACTTATAATGAGAGATGAAAGTGTGAGGAGTAGCCCAAGTAGCCGCTGCACAAATGGTGTCAATAGGCAGTCTGTCTTGGAAGGCTATAGAAGTAGCCAAAGCTCTGGTGGAATGGGCTTTAGGTTTGTTAGGCAGCTTTTGGTGTCTAATTTCATAAACAAGGGAAATCAGAGATGTTAGCCATCTAGATAATGATACCTTTGAAACTGAAAGTCCCTCTCTGCCTTCTGCATAAGAGACAAACAGCTGGTCAGATTTTCTGAATTGTTTGGTTCTATCCAAATAGTACCTTAACTGACGATGAACATCTAGCCAATGCAATTTTGTTCAGACCTATTAGAATATTCTGGAAAAACACAGGGGTCAATGCTTTGATTTAGGTTAGGCCGAGGCTATCTTAGGTAAAAGGACGGGTTGGTTCGTAAGATACCCTGTCCTTATGGAACAACAGATAAGGAGGTCGACAGCTGAGTGCATGAAGTTCTGAAACTCTTCTAGCTGAAGTAATAGCTACCAGAAAGAGAGTCTTCCATGATAGCAATTTTAAAGAACAGGAGGCTGCAGGTTCGAAAGGGGGAAGAATCAAGGAACTAAGAACTAAATTTAGGTCCCAAGGAGGAGGAGGATTTCTTATAGGAGGTCTGAGTAGAAAACTCCCTTCAAAAAGGCTTTGCAAAGCTTGTGGGACATTATGGCAGACTCTGAAATGCCCACATGAAAGTTAGAAATAGCTGCCAATTGAACTTTAAGAGTAGAAAGAGATGAACCTGCATGGAAGAGTTCAGCTAGAAAATCAAGGACCATTTGGATGGAAGCAGTGAAAGGATCTATGTCCCTTCCTTGAGCCCAATAGGCGAAACGTTTCCACTTACTCAAATAAATCTTTCGAGTGAAAGATTTATGGGAAGCTATCAAAATATCTCGAACAGAGCGAGATATTTGAGGAAGCCTGGCTAAGGTTGGAATTGGAGGAACCAAGCAGTGAGGTTCAGAGAGGGAAGGGAGCGATGAAACTGACCCGACTGATGGATCAAAAGATCTGGAACTAGGTCCAGATGCCAAGGTCGCTCCAACAGAAAATGATGTAGAAAGGTGAACCAAACCTGTCGAGGCCAGTAAGGAGCAATGAGGATCAACGAGGCCTTCTGAGCGATAGCTTTCTGTATCACTTGAGAGATTAGTGGGAAGGGAGGAAATGCATACAGAAGTCCCCGGGGCCAAACTTGGACTAGAGCGACTCTGCTGGGCTGGCCTGGTAAAGGGAATAGGGTGAAATAATCTCTGCACTTGCTGTTTTGGGGAGTAGCAAAAAGGTCGCAGCAAGGCTGACCCCACTTGAGAAAAATTTCTCTTACAACAGAGTCTTTCAGAGACCACTCGTGAGGCATGAGGATAGCTCTGCTCAACTTGTCCGTGATTTGATTGGACTTCCTGGGGATGTGCATTGCTATCAGAAACCGCTGAGAAGAAATCGCCCATTGCCACAGTCTGAGTGCTTCTCGACACAGGGGGTAGGACCTGGTTCCGCCTTGTTTGTTGATATACCACACTACAGACATATTGTCCGTCTGGATTGCTATCGTTCCCAAGGGAAGAGAGTCTTAAAGGGCTTGCAACGCTAAAAGCACTGCTCTTATCTCTAGAACATTTATGTGCAAGTGGCATTCGTCTGGTTGCCATGTGCCCTGGACAGTTCTGCCCTGATAATGCCCCCCCCCACCCGATCAGGGAGGCGTCCGTTGTCAGAGTAGCAACCGGAGGGGAAGGAACAAAGGGTCTTCCCAAGAAGAGCTGAGGGGAAGACATCCACCACAGAAGATGATTTCTGCATGTTTGCATAATCATAATGGTGTGGGACATCGAAGTTGCTGGTATGACCATTGTGTGAAGAGCATCCATTGAAGGATTCTCATGTGGAATCTGGCTAATGGAAGCAGAGGTATGGCAGCCGCCATAATCCCCAACACTTTCAGAACTAACCTGGCTTTGATTCTGTTGCTGCTGAAGAGGAGCGAGACCAGTTTGTGTATGTCTGTTATTCTCTGATCTGTTAGTCTCGCAGACATGTTGACTGTGTCTAGATTTGCGCCTATGAAGGTAATAGTACGACAAGGCGACAAAACAGACTTTTCGCAATTTATTGAAATGCCTAAATTTTGACAAATGCGAAAGGTGTAGTCCCTGGCCATTAGAAGAAGATGCTTGGTGGGAGCTGTGAGGAGCCAGTCGTCCAAATATGGAAACACCTGGAATCCTTGACGTCTCAGGTGAGAAGCTACCACTGCCATGCATTTGGTAAACACCCGGGGGGCAGTGGTGAGACCAAAGGGCAGGGCCCTGAATTGAAAATGACTGGTTCCCAGCCTGAAGCGGAGGAATCTTCTGGAGCGTCTGTTCATTTTTATGTGATAGTACACATCCTGAAGGTCTATAGAGCACATCCAGTTTCTCTTTCCCAATAGGGGAAGGATGGACTGCAGCGTGACCATCCGAAATCTTGTTTTCTTGACTGACTTGTTCAAGATACTGAGATCCAAAATTGGTCTCCAGTCCCCTGATTTCTTTGGAACTAAAAAGAACCTGGAGTAGATTCCGGAACCTTGCTGGTCTGCTGGAACTGGCTGAATTGCTCTTTTTGCAAGCAGCTTTGAAATTTCCAAAGCTGCAAGATCCCTTTGAGCGGGTGGAACATCTGGAAGGGATTTTTTTGATTGGTTTGGAATGCGAACGAAGGGAATAGAATAGCCTTCGGAAATGATGGACTGTACCCACTTGTCTTGAGTCAGGGATAGCCAGGCTTCTGGGTACAGTGACAATCTTCTCCCGACTGCCTCCGAAGGTGGACAGTCGGGCAACACCTCAGGGATGCTGAAAGGGCTTATCGGAAAAGGTTTCTCGATTGCCCTGGTTCTGTGGACCCCCTCTGCCTCTGGGGCGACGTCTACCATTATTGTTCCCTCCTCTGCCTCTGGATGGGAACCGACTCTGTGCGTCAGGCAAATTCCCTTGTGATTGTTTGCGGAACCACATTTTCCCACTTTTCTGGCCTTTGGGGTAAGGTCTAGAAGGAGTAGAAAAAACGGACTCCTACGGCAGAGAGAGTTTTGCCATCCATCTCGCACCTAGTCAAGGTTTCTTTCACTTGAGGACCAAAGAGAGATGATCCATCAAACGGGGAATTAGTGAAAGATGTTTTAAAGGGGTCCGCAAAATTGCATAGACGCATCCAGGTATGCCGGCATAAGGCAACACCTGTCCCTGTGGCTCTACTCGCTCCATCAGCCGCATATGAGAGGAGGCGCATGGAGGAGTTAACTATCGAATTCAGGGTAGTCAGCTGGGTGTTTATTTTGTCCTGAAAATCTGCAGCTGTAGGATCCTTCAACATCTCACTCGCTTCCTTGATCAAGTCTCTCTGGAGACGGGTGAAATGGCATAGGTAGTTCAGCGAACGCATTGCAAAGGTCGCTGACGAAAACATCCGCTTCCCATACCTGTCCATAGACCTAGATTCTTTGTTAGGGGGATGAACAGGCACTGAAGGATCAGCTAGTTCCTTCTTGGTGGCAGCAGCTACCACCATAGCATCCACAGAAACACCTTTGGTTAGAAATTGTTTGTCAGTTGGTGCTGTTATAAATTTAGAAGGTCTCCTGGGGGTAGGGTCCACTGAGTCAGGAGCCGTCCAGGCTTTCTTTGCCACCACCTGCATGAGGGGATCAAAGGGGGGGGACACCCAGGAGGTGGAAGGGCGACAGCCAAACGCCTCAAGATACACAGATTCATCCTCTGAAGGGTTAAGGGCTGGCCAATTTCCCCTCTGTTTCAGGATCTCTAGAATGTCCGCAAAGGAGACATCTTCAGAAGGGGAACGGGGGGATCCCTCGGAATCCTCTAAATCTGTGTCAGAGGTGACAGACTCAGGTGAGTCTATGTGCTTCCTCTTACACTTTCTCTTCCTAGGGGGCTCCCCTGCCAATTCAGGGGAGGCCTCGGAAGAAGATGAGATCCCCACAGGGGATTCTTGAGAAGCTGGCTCTCTGCGGTCTGGGATGAGGGAGTGAGTCGACATAACCAGAGGCACCGAAGAGGGAGGGGCGGACAGAGCCGACTGTGGAGTCTAACAAGGTTCCAACACACTCCGCATGACCTCAAACGCACCCCTGTCTGGCAGAGCCAGAGGTCCCCGCTCCGAGAAGCTGAGAACCTCCCTCGGCACCGACAGAGATGGCTCTGAGGCCGATGTCAGAGCCGAACTCACCAGCGCCGAAGCACCGAGAGGGAGAGTGGGGTCGGACAAGGGTCCGATGCCACTCACCCCCTCGGAGCCGACGAGGGAAGTCCGGCGCCGAGATTCTTCAAAAGAAGAAATCGGAGCCGACGATGGAGCCGAAGACAAATGTATCGGCTCCGACGCTACCACAGTCTCGGTTCCGACGCCTGCCCGAGCTCAAAGGAGTTGGAGGAGGAATATTTATAGGAATAAGTTGAGGCATCAACTGATGAGTCGGGCTCTGAAGCATTTGGACCAGTGCCTCGGACTTTAAAAGTTGACTCACTACCCTCTGGAGGTCATGATCCAAGAGCCTCGATGACCTGGAGGAGTGAGATCTGTGGCTCCGTTCAGACAGCAAGGGAGACGCTGGAGCCGAATGAACGGAGCCAAGGGATGGTGACCTTGACCTCTTTCTAGATGTCGGCTCCGATGGTCTGATCGGAGCCGACCCAGGAATCTCCAATGCCTCGGCTCCAGCCGGAGCCGAGGGAACCACAGACACTGTAGTCAAAGACTCATCGGCTCCAGCCGGAGCCGATGTAGCAGCAGGCTTTGGAGCCTTAGGCCTCGACTCAGAAGCTGGAGCCGAGGTCTTAGAAGCCTTGGAAGGTTTTCCCGAGGTAGCAGATAGGGAACCTTCAGGCTTAAGCAAACCCCTTAATATGAGTTTGTTTTTTCTTTCCTGCAGGACTCTAGGGCTGAAGCCATGGCATACAGCACAAGAGTCCTGCAGGTGTAAAGGTCCCAGGCAGTACACACAAGAAGTGTGACCGTCTGTCAGAGACATTTTCTGACAGCACGAGTCACACTTCTTGAAGCCTGAGACCTTTGAATCCTTGGACATTTTCAAGGAACCGAAGTGTAACCACACACAACAACACACACACAGATTACACTGTCCGAAAAATCTAAATAAGATTACTTTAAAACAAAACTTCTGAAAATTAAGTTAAGTTAAGGATATAAAACTCCTATCAAAAACACATACACACACTGAGGGAAGGAAGGAAGGGCCCGAAGGCCTAAGGAAAGAACTTAATAGTTCTTAAAAAAGGGGCTGGATAAAATGGTAGAAGGGATAAATATCCACTACACTAAAGGTAAAAAAGGGGATAAACTAAGCTAGAGTAAGTTTAAAGGTTAATAGATTAATCTAATTTAAACTAACCTGGAGCCGGTAGAAAAACACCTCGATCGCTGTAGCGGCAAACGAGATCTGAGGTAATTCACGCCTAGCATTGTGGGATATAGGGGCAGCCTCTAGCCGGTGGAACCAACTCTCGAGCTTTTAGAGTGGCCGAGTCGGAGCCGAGGTCGGCTCCGAACCCATCCAGCAAGAATGAAGGCGAGATAGACAACTTAACATTAAAGGTTTGCTAACACATGTTCATTGGAGTATGCTGTTTGCTGTTGTGACAGACAACTTCTTTAACACTCAGCTGTTGGAAGCAGTTTCAAATGAAACATGAAGATTAGAAACCCTTTTTCTGACATATTGCTGTATTATACTTATGAATGCTCTTTATGCTACTGCTTCATGGATACATTTACAATTATTTTAACTAAAGGCACTATCATCTTTTGGCTTAAAAAAATCAAATTCAGGAAAACTTTAATAATAGTGAAGCATTCAAATTCATTTACATATTGCTTCAAACTTTCACATTATTCACTTAACCCATAGGTTGAAGTCTTCTCTGCCTTAGATCCCTTAACTTGTATCAGTTTCCATTCAGGAACTGGAAAGCTCCTTACATTGCAAATATTCAACAACAGCCTGTAAAGTACCTCAGAGCCAGTGCATACCCTAGCTGCTTTGAAATAACCACCTCACTCACCTAAGCATTTACATTGTTAAGAGGCATCTCATAAACAGGCAGATCTGCCACTCTGCTGATTATGTGTGCACTGCATTTGAAATTATTTCTTATCTCCCTCTTAGTCTTTGAAATTAAGTTTTGACTGAGAAGTGCCCTTCTGGTTTAATAGAGTTACCTATTAATCAAAGTGAAATTGAAATCTTTGCCTTACTTATAAAAACGATGCAGCTGGTTTGGGCACACCAGCTTAATTTTCATCACTGCAGACTTCATTAATAGTGATATCAGCAGAGCAGAATACAAATTCTTATGTGGTTGAATTTAGCTTCCTGTAATTGCTAGCTACTGCAGAAAGAGTACTGCAGGCTAGAGTATCATTTCTCGGGCATTGCAATCATTGTAACAAACCTGGAAAATGCAGTGCCCATGTTCACTGCAGTGACAAATGGGAAGTAAGACTCAGGGTTGCCTGCATTAATGTGAATTTTCTGGCTCATTTTGAATATTACATCCCATGTTTATGTGCTAGAAATCTCTAAAAGCAGTCTTATACGGCCCCAGTAAAGTTTAATGTTCATTGAGTATTTCATGGAATCATTCATTAAAAAGGAAGGGCTAGACATGCACTTATATATTTAGTTGTGCAATATGGGTAAACATTTAATAATGAAAAACTGTCTGCATAAGAATAATGTCCTTAGTTTTATATGTACACATTGCATTGGTGCAGACCAAAATATTGTCACCTGCTCATGAATATGTGGAGAAATATTCTAAGCTCATATATACTCTGGTCTAGCAATTCCAGAGAGTTCAGTCACTCATTATTTACAAAGGTTTACTTCACTGTTTGAAAGATTGCTAAGATCACAAGATATCAGTAAATAGTTTTATTGACTGGTTCAGATATTGCATGTATTAACTTGGTACATGTGCTGCTGACAAGAAAGGGGGGGGGGGTCAGTCACATTGGATAGGGTTCTTAGAAGCTAGTTGTTATCTTCCCTGACCATTCTTGACAGTCTCTGGTAGAATTGGTGTAATATCAGCATTCCTCTTTCTTTCCTTTTTCATATCTTCCAACTTAATACTAGTAGAGATTTCATGGGCTTTTTTCCAAGATTATTGTGTTTGTTAAGGAATAATATTATATAAAGTATTTAACATTATTAACAAGCATGCAGAGGAAAGAATGTGAAATTCTAGTCTTCTACACAAGGGTGTAGCCAGGCAACCACTTTGTAGTCTACAGAGTTCATTTTTTATTTGCATCACTCAGCAACATTGTAACACTTTTAAAGCCATATTATTTTTACAACTATCTAAATGAAAGCCTCTAGTAATAAGTACATAACTTGCTTACAGATAGGATTGCAAATCTAAAAACAAATCTTTAATAGTTTTAGTGGGAACCACTAAAAATGATGTGTACATTTATTAACTGCAAGGAAGGCAACATTTTGATAGATCTGTCCATTTGTTTAAAATGCCAGGTGGGTTGGGGGGCAGTAAAATGAGTTAGTGAGTACAAAATGGAATTTTCTATCTACTCCACTGCTTCCATATGAGCCATTAAGAGTTAAAACAATACACAATAGCATAAAGACAAGGTGGATCATTTAATTATCTGGATACTTTTCTTGCAGAAATCTTGAAAGATGTAAATATGTGAGGAAACATATTCATAATAAAACTTGTCAAAACTGATATGGTTAGAATACAAAGCACTAAAATATAATTCAAGGTTAGTTTTGTCAGGCCAGAATGCTTTCATCCTAAAATTTTGTCCTAAAAAGCCACTAGTTCCATTTTATCAGTCAATTAACATGTGAGACTGTACTCCGTGAATGGTGATCTGTGCAAAGGTTAAAGACCTCAGCACATTAAGGATCATTCACCATAGCAACAACAGTAAAGGAAATGACCTTTTCTTGCATGCAGATGCTGAATCCATTTATCTGCATGTGCAGGGCTCAAAGTGAATGCTTATGATACAAGAAATTAGATACACAACGCTTTCTGCATTACAACACTTAGTATTTCTTAATTGCTCCCTTCTGAGAATGGTTGAGTGATAAACTGATCTTCTAGTCTGCTTGTAGCATAAAACCTTTGGAGTGTAGAAAAGCTTAAGAAACTGGAGGAAGCTTATAAATGTGCTCACTAGCTACGTATCCATCTTATATTCAGTGCCCTGCTACTTGGTTATTTTATAATGCTGCTTTCTTTTATGTATAGTTGAAAAGTTTTTATTCCTATAGTCACATAAAAGCAACATAATAACTGCATATTGTGTAATTTGCTGTAAATCAAAGAGAAATGATAATTAGGCATTAATATTCTAGTCAGGTGGATTACACCCACCACCAGCCCACTCCTAATCTCATTATCTGCTACATGGGTGACAAGCACTTATCCCATCACATACTATTTATAAATGCTGCTATTCTGAATGATGTATGTCATCTAGGTAACTTGTTCTGCAATGCTGTAAATACAGTCATGCATAAAGTGTGGTGCTCACATCATAGAAGCACTATAGCTAGACCTTTAATATAGTTATACATTTCAGGGGTACTTCTACTATTAATATATGCTGTTAGGGCAGAGACAATGCAACTCAGCAACTAATGCTTTATGTTGTATCACAAAATATGCATGGCAGCCTGAAAAGCTAATGGTACACACTCTCCTCTGTTACAGTCTGTAGTAGCAACAAAAAGTACAATTTATAGTTTAGCTCTCATACTTATGGCAAAAGATCTGATAGTTTTTTGAGAAGATCCCTTTAAGAAGCTTAATCAATACAATAACATGACAAAATATATGGTAAATTTCCTTCAGGAGCTAGTGGGATCTACACAAAGTACTGATATAACTTCATATGTCACTATTGAACTGTATCAAAATTACCAAGGGGTTAGTAGAATTCCAGGATTTGATATTCTTATCTACCAGCAAAAAGAAAGAATTTCATGGAAAATGGCAGTTTGATAACATCCCAAACTTAGTAGTATATATATTGTTTTATTATAATTACACTTAGCAGTATTAAAGCAGCACTTTAAAATAATACATTTAGAATCTGCATAATTAATTATATTCATATGCTGACATGTTAAAATTATAGCAGATTAAACACAATGTGTAGAATTCTGGTTTGACACTGATATAATGCTCAGAATTTCAATCAACAAAACAAACTTACATTTTCTCAGATGCTGTGAATTAGTATTCTTCCTTGTGAGGCAGAAGTGAAGATGTCTAGTTCACAGTAGTCATACAAGACACTATAGACAAAATGTATAAGTGCATCATAGGGTAAGAGAGTAACATAAGATGATCAATGCTAATTTTAATCAGAGGTGACAGATGGCACTTAAGATATAATGTGCTCTCTGGAGGGCTTGAATAAGGAAAGGATGGAGGCATCTGAAATCTTAATGTTTCTGAAATAAATTAACAAGGTGTGTTATGCAATAGCATCTATCTTGGATAATGTTACTGTTCTCAAGAAAGTAGGGAAAACATAAATGGATTTAAAAATGTGTCTGTCTGTGTCTCAAATGTTGGACAAAGAGCCTGCTTTTCATTGTGGTATAACCATAGCTTTCAACCTTGAATCTGTATTAGGCCCATAGGTGTACCTCACTGGATCCTCACGAAAAAAACAACCCACTCTGGTGGACCTCAAGTATTAACAGGTTATAAAATAATAAGAAGAAGCTAATATCTAAGAATAAAAGGGAATTGACTCAGCAGAGGAAGCATTCCCTCTTCAGCTTGAACATGAAATCAGAAATCTCATGAAATCCTCTAAAGCTAAGTAGGAAGCTAAAATAGTATCCCTAGCTAAGGATAATCATAAGGCATTCTTTAATTACATCTGAAATCTTAAATGGAATGCCCAGCATTGTGCAGAACTGGTAATGGATGGTACCACTCATACTGCACTGGAGGAAATTGCCAGACTGCTAGCTGACAGATTCGGTACAAACTTCATCCCCCTGTATCCACCAGCCATACACCAAAGCATAACTGACACCAGTCCTCCACCTAGTATCTCTAGAGATCAGGTCTTATCTGCACTCTCCAAGGCCAAAAACATGGCCTCAATGGGACCAGATAACATCCCAGGATGCATATTAAGCAATCAAAAACAGGACCTAGCAGACTCACTTAGTGCTCTCTTTAACCATAGCCTGAGAACTGGCTTTGTTCCAGCGGAGTGTAGAACAGCAAGAGTAACCACCTTGCACAAAGGAGGACCATCAACAGACTATGAAAACTATAGATCCCTAAGTCTAACTAATCTCATCTGCAAGGCCATGGAAAGAATTATTATGGACCTTAATAACAAGAACATAGGTGACCTTCAAACACTAGACCCAATGCAAGTTGGCTATGTTAAGGGTAGATCATGCTTATTAAATCTGGTTGACGTCTTTGAGAAAGTCACCAAAGCCCTAGAAGAAGGTAAGATAGTGCATAATGCCAATCTTGATGTGGCAAAAGCTTTTGACACACTCCTCCCACTCAGGTATAATTGAAAACGTCTTTCATTTATGGATTAACCCTTACATCACTAGACAGATAGCTAATTGGCTCACTGACAGAACACATACTGTCAAAGCTGGTGACTCCACCTCTACCAGCAGACCCGTCACCAGTGGCATACCTCAAGGTTCTGTGCTGGGTCCTTTACTGTTTGAAATCTACTTTTTGGAAGTCCAGTTTAAATTAGATGGACTTTGGTTCACCATGTTTGCTGATGATTGCAAATTAGGGGCAATCATGGAGTCCCCAAATGATGTTAACATACTACAAGGAAGGGCTAACACAGACAAATGACTTGTGCCAAAGCCACAGTCTAAAACTAAATGCAAAAAAGTGCAAAGTAGAATTCTCCATTAACTACAGCATTGACAACCCCCCCCCCCCCCCAACACCCTCCAAGCTCAAACCCAGTGGTACAAGATCTAGGAACACAGGTAGATAGGAAACTGAACTTCAACCCATCAGGTTTCCTCTGTGGTAAGAAAAGCATTCTACTTTGCACACCAGGTTTAAGGATGTTATAGCCCCACTGTACTTGACCCTCATCAGAGCACTAATAGAGTATAATGCTGCCTTTTGCATGTACCTCAACAGACACCTGCAGCAGCTGGAGAGACCACACAGGTTCCTCACAAAGAAAATACAGGGCCTCTAAACCAGGCTGTACATGGATAGGCTAAAAGCCCTGTCCCTGCAGTCAATATTGTATAAGCTGCTGAGAGAAGACTCGTACCAGGCCTACCGGGCAGTCTCCGACCCTGCCCTGATGGATATGCTTCACATACACAAATCTAACAGCACAACAGTCACTTACTCTAGGGATTTTAACCTAGCCAGTGACATTAACAGAAAATGGTGGAGAGACTGCTGCTCCTCTAGAGCAAACTTCCAATTCAAGTGAAGCAAAGTTTCTCACTGACTCTATTCAATTGCAACCTGGACAAATGGATGGGAGACTGCAAATTCACCCCAGGGGTGGTACCCATGTTACTTATGGACAGGGGGAGTTGGTGTTTACCATAGTCTAGCTCTGCAAAATAGGTTCACTTAATAAGGACAGATGGGGCAACTTGGGATTAACATGGCTAGGCTTGTAAGAACTCTACGGCTGCCAGCCCCATAACCTCATGAACCTATGAATCTGTGAGAAACACTACCTCTCACAGTGTGGAGCAAGTGGGCAAAATGTATAATACACTTATTATAACTTCAACTACGTAGCTCAAATAATTGTTAAATGTGTTAATTGATAAGTATGAAAAATTATTTTGACAAATTAATATGATTCAGTATTATTTACCATGGGTATCCATTAAAAAAAATCTGGACACTGAATGTGTATATCAAAACTTTTCAGTGTGGGAGATTGAGCAACATGGACTTTTTAAGACTCAAAATGAGGAATTTTCCTCATAACGGATGTAGAACAGAGCATGTGTATGCACCTTTAAGAAGCCTTTCCAGATGTAGGCACATGGATATAAATAGTGAGCACATGCAGTCAGCAGTGCCATTTTGAGAGAACAGCCAGACTGTTAACATGTATGAGTGTGGTAGTCAGTCTGTTTATAAGTTTATTTAAGTTTAAATTACAAAGCCTCATTGTTGATGTGTTTGTGTGCAATAAATCTGCTTGAACTGATCTCACAACTGCTTGTCTGTTTTATCCTGACCGGATGAGCGACATGATGTCAGAACCGGGATTGAGAGAACAACTTCTTCAAGCCATGAGACACAGAGTTGGAGGTGAAGGCAGATTGAGCAGGTTGAGTAAAACAGAGCTCAAATGATCAAAAAGGGCCAGAAATAAACTTAAGGTAACCAAAACTTGCACAAATGGTTTATCTTGCAAAAAAAATGAAACGGAGCATTCATAAAGCACAAAATGCATTATTAATTAAACAAAATGTTCAAAACCATGATATTTGATAAAACTAATGAATATATTCATATGGGTCTCAGAATTACCTTTGGTTTGTAAAACAAGCAAGTTTAAAGTAAAACAAGCACAAGAAAATTACAATGAGCATGATAAGAGGTTAAAAGATCATAACGAGTGCAATAAAAGGGCAAAATAAGCTTAAAAAGCAAGGCGACTGCATGTCTCTTAGTAAAAGACTGTGTTTGGGCACAAACTACTATTTCGCATTGACTGAAGCCATTCAAATTATAACCAGAGTTGTTAGTATTTCAGAGTATGCAAGTGTTTACAGAGTGTGTCCTTTACTACTGTGCAATTATTTCAAAGAGTTTGCTGTGTGCAAAGTACAGTTATATTGCAAAGTGCAGTCTAAGTACAGCCATTTGGAAAAGTTTCTTGTGCTTTGTACATTTATTCACAGAGTGCCGCCATTTCAATGTATTTCTTACACTGTACAGAGTTATTTCACACAGCCATTTTGAAGAGTTTCTGTGCTGTGTGCAGTTTATTTGCAAAGTGCATTCATTTCAAAGTTTTTTATTCTGAGCTTTTTCTGCTGTGTACAGTTATTTGCAAAGTACTGTCATTTTGAAGTAATTCTTATACTGATAAGGAGTGGCTTCACAAAGTACAGTGATTTTAAAGTGTTCTTGTGTTACGGAGACTTATTTGGCAAATTTCAAAGAGTCCGCTGTGCTTTCAAACATAATTACAAGTACTGGCATAAAGATTGGCATGTTTATATGTGTGTATGTTCGTATATAATTCCAAGCACCTTCACTAATGTGTGTTGATATGGCAGAGGCATTTCACAGACCGAGTCCACCTGTGTTTGATCATAATATAGCAGAGGATTGGAGAGTATCTGAGCAGGAATACAATATTTTCATATAAGCAGCTTTTTCTGACAAAGATGCACATACAAGGGCATTCATTTTGCTTAACTTAGCTGGGTCAGAAGCCATTGAAAGAGAGCATTCATTTGTGTATGCACCAGCAGTGTATGCAGGAGAGGGGGAAAACCATCATATTGTTGTACCAACTGAAACAAGGCAGGACCCTGAGTACTTGAAACATAAATTTAGAGAAATGTGCAACCCCCAGACAAATGTTACATTAGAGATGTACTTATTTTATACAAGAGACCAAAAGCCAGGTGAAACTTTTGCAGCTTATATCACTGACTTGAAAAATAAGGTTACAACGTGCAGATTTGGTGATTTGAAAAATAAGTTAATAAAGGACAAGCTTGTGTGTGGTGTTAATGGTGCTGTAGTAAGAAAGATTTAGCTTCATGACAGTGATTTAATGTTAAGCAAAGCCATAGAGATTTGTCAAATCCATGAGTTCACAGAAAGGTGAGCTGGTGAGCAACTTAATTTGGCCAATTATGTGAAGCTTGTTGCTTATGAAGGTGAAGAGATTCAAACTGAAGGCTCAGTAGTGTTTTCATGCTATTTAGCTGAGAACAGCTACAGCTTGCAATTTTATGTAGTCAGAAGACCTGTACAGTCATTATTAGGTCTCAGAGACAGTTTACGAATGTGGCTACTTTCTTTTACCAAAGAAGTACATCATGTAAGCACATGTCTCAGTTCTAGCTTTGGTGATGCTATTTTTTCAGAGTATGCTGATGTTTGCGATGACAAGCTAGGCAAACTTCCAGTTGTGTACTCCATGAAAATAGACCCAGAGGTCATCAGCAAGGAGAGTTCCAAATGCTATTCAGGAGAAAGTCAAGGTCCAGTTAGATAAAATGGTGCAGCAAGGTGTGATTTGTCCAGTCACAGAACCAACTGAGTGGGTGTCTTCCATGGTAGCTGCTCATAAGAAAAATTCAGATTAATTCAGAATATACATTGACCCAAGAGCCTTGAACAAGGCATTAAAAAGACTTCTTCATCCTATGTATACAGTCAAGGAGATTGGCACTCTCATGCCAAATACCAATGTTTTTTTTTTCTGTCTTAGATGCAGAGTTCATTTTGGCAAGTAATACTTGATCCCAAATCTTCACTACTGACTACATTCAGTACTCCATTTGAAAGATACAGATTCCTCAGGATGCCTTTTGGAATAAATTCTGCCAGTGAAGTCTTTCAGAGTGCAATGGATCAATTTGTTTGGGCTATCCATGTGCTATAATAGTAGATGAGTTACTAGTTGGGGGCAATGGTGAAGCAGGGCATAACAGATGCCTCAGGAAAATTCTGGACAGACCGTGTGAAGTCAACTTAAAGCTTAATCCTTTGTAATGTAATTTCAGACTGCCAAGAGTTACTTATGTTGGTCATTTATTTACCAGTACAGGCTTATGACCAGACTCTTCCAAACAGGCAGCCATTCATGAAATGCCAGTCCAGACAATGTCTAAGCTTTACAGTGTTTTCTTGGTATAGTTAACTATTTGGGTATATTCACCCCTAACTTTAGTGAGTTATCAATGTCTTTAAGAGAACTGACATGCAAGAATGTTGCATGGTCATGGTTAGAACGACACCAGAGAGCATTTGATAACCTCAAACAGCAAATTGCCAGCCTTCCTGCATTAAACAAACAACTGATGTCAGAGCCATGGACTAAAACTAAATGTCAAGAAATACATAATGGTTTCCTTTGGGAAGTCATCCTTCCCTGGTAACTATCATATTGACAGCACACCCCTTAGAGTTGACCCAGTAGTCATGGACTTAGGGAAAAACATAGATAGTAATCTAGCCTTTGACCATCAGGTGGCTACAGTGGTGAGGAAATCATTCTATGTTGTGCAAGTTATAAACAAAGGCATGGCATCTACGTCCAAGGAAGTCATTGTTCCACTGTATTTGGCATTCATCAGACCTGTCATTGAGTACAATGCCCCCTTTGGTATGTACCTAAGCAGGCATATCCAACAGTTGGAAATTCCAAAGAGGTTCCTCACTAAAAGAATACAGGGCATAAGTAAAATTCCCTAGGCAGACCGCCTCAAGGCCCTATCCCTGTATTCTGTTTCTTACAGACTTTTACAGGGAAATCAATGCCTGGCATATTGGGCATTATTAGAGCCCACTCTGATGGACCTCCTGCATATCCACAAAACAAACAGCACCAGAATTATCTGTTCTAAAGACTTAAACCTTGCCTGTAATATAAAAAGGACCTGCTGGAGAGATAGGTATGTATCCCAGAGACTACCCCTAGTATGGAACAGGCTCCCCATCCACGTGAAGCAGAGTTCCTCCCTAACCCAATTCAAATGAGACTTGGACAATTGGATGGGAAACCAGAAATTCATCCCTGGTTTGTCACCTGTGTCTCTAATGGACACAGCTAGCCTGTAAATGGTTCATCTCCCAGATCCATAATCACACTTATCAAGGGTTTCAGAAATTGTCAGAGATTTGAGATGCATGGCTAGGCTTAAAAAGGCCCTTGTAGCTGTTAGCCTAGTAAACACCTATGAACCTATAAGGTATTATGATGTCCAGAAACCAGCAGTTCTTTCCTGTGATGCTTCTAAGATTGGTCTTGGTGCAATTATTCTTCAAGAGGGCAGACCTGTTGCCTTTGCATCTAGAACTCTTACCCAAACTGAGATGCAGTATGCTCAGATTGAGAAGGAACTTTTGGAAATTGTGTTCACATGTTTGAAGTTCCATGATTATATTCATGGCTGAGCTATCCAAATTGAAACTGATTATCGACCTCTAGTCACTATTTTAAAGAAGCCTATGCATTCAGCTCCAGCAAGACTTACAAAGAATAATGTTTGGATTACAAAAGTATAATTTCACAATGGTCTATACGAAAGGTAAACTTCTTTATCTGGCTGATATCTTATACAGATCATCCAGAAATACTATGGAACAGCTTGATGCAGAGAATTTTGACTTTGATGTCATGGAAGTGCATAATTTTTCTACCATGAAACTTGATGAGCTGAGAGATCATATAAAGACTGATCCAGTTTTGCAAAAGCTCAACCACTTCATCAATGTATGATGGCCGTCATAGCAATCATGTGTACTGCCAGAAGTGCAACCCTATTTTCCATACAGAGATGAGATGCTGATGGAAGACGGTATTATTTTCAAAGGTCACAAAGTTATTGTTCCTACATCCTTACAACATGAATACATTCAGATTTTGCATTGTGGCCACCCAGGTGGTGACTCTACCAAAAGAAGGGTGAGAGGACTAGTATTTTGGGCTTCTCTATCAAAAGACATTAATAAAGTGCTTTCTTCATGTTCATTATGTAATACTACTGAGCTAAATTTGCAAAAAGAGACACTTCATTTAAGCCATATTCCTGAACTGCCTTGATCAACAGTAGCCACTGACATATTTGAGTGGAACAATCAGCATCACTTAGTGTTGGAAGACTCTTATTCGAATTGGTTTTATATCGATTTGCTACCTAACCTAACATCCAGTGCTGTTATTACTAAGGTGAAACACCATTTCTCAGACCATGGTAGTCCACACAAAGTTATTTCTGTCAATGGTACCGAGTTTACCAGTCAATTGTTTCAGAAATTTGCTAAAGAGTGGGACTTTATCCATGTTACTAGCAGTCCGGAATACTCACAGTCAAATGGCCTTGCTAAACATGCAGTACAGAGTCCAAAGCAGTTACTAGAGAGGTCAAAGTGTGACAATACCAATGTTTTCTTGAATTTTTTTAATCTCAGAAATATACCCCGTCACAATTTACTTGGCCCACCTGCTCAGAAACTTCTATCTAGGCAAACTAGAACAACCTTGCTTATCAGTTCTGGTTTGTTGGTGCCTAATGCTAAAAACAACAGAGCAATCAAAGCCCAACTTTTTAAAAAAGTGTTCTTCTCAGCAGTCCAGCTATGATAAAATGAGCAGATTTCTTTGTCCATTAAAAGAAGGAGAGATAGTGAGGATGCAAATGGTGAAAGGCTTTGATCAAGTTGGTCAAGTGAGAGGTATATGTGCCAAGCCGAGATCCTACTTAGTGGAATATGAGGGTATAGAATACAGGAGAAACTGCAGGCATCTTCTTCCTGTATGAGAAATGATATTGCAGCATTGTACCTGTGATACAGACTCTAGATCTCAGAGCAACCCAGACAATGTTCATACTGAAGAACATGTCTCAATATCTATTTCCATTCCTGATGATGTCTCAGATGTCGCCTTAGTTGAACATTCCTTGAAGACAGTCCCCATTGCTAGATCCAATTCTGACTTTTATGTTACATGATCAGGTTGTATTTCTAGACCTAGTGTATAATACACAGCAACCTGGAGATGATTGTTTTATATGTATCTGATTTTGTATGATTGCATGTCAAAAAATTAGTTCTGTATAATTCCATGTCAAAAGATCATTTCTGTATAACTGCATGTCATTGAATACTGTCATTTCATGTATGAGCTATTTTTCAAATAGAGAGGATGTAGAACACAGTGTTTGTATGTACCTTTAAGAAGCATTTCCAGATGTAGGCACGTGCATATAAACAGTGAGCATGTGCAGGCAGCAGTGCCATTTTGATAGGACAGCCAAAGTGTTAACATTTATGAGTGTGGTAGTCAGTCTGTTTATAAGTTTATTTAAGTTTAAGTTACAAAGCCTCATTCCTGATGTGTTTGTGTGCAATAAAGCTGCCTGAACTGAACCCACAACAACTTGCCTGTTTTATTCTGACCGGATGAGCGACAATGAGGGACACTTGAGAGGGAATAGAAAATAGGTAACAAGCCACTATGAAACAATGAAGCCACAGATCAAAATGCAGGTGAGACACTTTAATGAACACAACAGGCACTGCAAGGGACACTTCAGAGGGAGATTTATAGGCTTAGAGATGTATACAAGGTTAATAACAAGTGTGGCCATTATAAGCCTAGCCATGCATCCAAAATGTATCAAAAAGTTTGTGTGCCTTAGTGGTTATTTTAAGGGGTATATTTAAGTTAGGTATGGTTTACAGGCTTCCTCTGTCCAATACAGACATAGGTGTCATACCAGGGGTAAGTTTCTTATTTCCCATCCATTAGCCCAGGTTAAGCTTGAGTAAGGTTAGGGAACAACTCTGCTTTACATAGATAGGAAGCCTCTTCCAAAGGAGAACAATTCTCTGAGACATATTCCTGTTCTGCTAATATGTCCTATTTATGTCACAAGCAAGATTTAAGTTCCTAGATCAAGTAGTTATGATACTCTTGGTTTTAATAATGGACACAAAAAGTCAATCAGAGTAAGATCAAAGGAAGCTTTGCATTATAGGCATTGATTGCTCTCAACAGTCTGTAGGATAGAGATAGGGCTTTGAAGTGATCTACATAGGACAAATTGTTTATACTGCATATTCTTTCTATGGAGAACCTCTGTGGATATTCCAGTTGCTGCATGTGCCTGGTCAGGTACATACCAAGGAGGCATTATACTCAATGGTAGATTTGATGAGAGCTAAATCCAATGGAACAATGACCTCCTTGGACCTAAATGCCATGCACTTGCTTATGAGTTGAGCAGCATAGAAAGAAGTAGTTTCATAGCGTGACCAACTTCCCAAATGGTACTATTATGTATTTGTTGGCAATGAGTTTTAAGCTGAGACTTTGGCACCAGTCATCTGTCTAAGTTAGTCCTTCTTGTAGGATTTTAGTGTTTTTGGGGAATTCTGTGACTGCTCCTAGTTTGCAAACATTGGCAAACTTGGTCTGCCTGAGGCCATTGATAGTGGCTTTGACTTCTGAGAAGTAAATGCCAAAAACTAGGCATGCCAGGCACACATCCCTAAGGGACTTAACTAGTGACCAGTGTCTTTGTGGAGGTGGTGCCCCTTGTTCTAACTTTCAGAGTCCTATCTGAAAGCCAGCTGACTATCCATCATGTAACATAAGGGTTTATGCCTAATTCTATGAGTTTGTTTACAATGCCTGTGTGGGCTATTGTAACAAATGGTTTAGTCAGGTCACGGTAGGCAGTATGCACAGTTTTGCTGCCATACATTGCCTTGGTTACCATTTCAAAGAAATCTGCCTGGTTGAGTAGGCATGATCTGCCATTGGTGAAGACAAAATGGGTTAGTTCCTGTATCTGATAGTTTATTATGTCATTATTTATCATATCCATGATAATTCTTTCCATGGCTTTGCATATGAGGCTAGTCAGACTTATGAGTCTCTAGTTCCCACGATTCATTGATAGACTGTATTTCTCCATTAAAGATCTCCGCTCATGTGGCACAAAGCCTGTCTGGAGGTTATAGTTAAACAGTGACCCTGTGATCCAGATGGGTCATGTTTCAGACAATTTATGAATCATCCTGGGATATTCTTGGGGGCTATCAATTCAGTGTTCTTTGCCTTATTAAGCACATCTCAGATTTGTTCCCTAGCAATAGTTGGGGTGGTTATGTCTGATGTTATATCTTGTTTCTTGGGGAAGATGGGGGATTGGAGTTGGATTTGTTGGCCATCTAATGTGATATGTAGCTCTTCTGACTCCATGTATTTGGATCCATTTACAACCAGTCCTGCACACTGTTGTGTACCACCTTTGAGGTTTTGATTATAACTATAGAAAGCCTTGCGCATGTTGTTGGCATGGGAGGCTATTTTTACCTCAAAATTGGTTTTGGTACTCTCCGTTTGACCTCTTAGTTGTTTGTATTGTGTTATGAGTGAGTTTATACCCTGCTATGACATTTTTTCTTTTTGCTGTGCAACCTTTTGCTGGGGCATTAGGACACCTGTAATCTTTTTGTAGAAGGAAGTATTACAACGAGCTGGAGGATGGTTGCACAATGCAGCAGAAGGAGGATACAGTGGATGTGGTTGCTGTAAATGCTGTACAAATTGCTGTAGTGGCATCTAACTGTTTACCAGATGAATTCCTTGAAAATATGATCAATGGTGAAGAATCAGAAATCTAAAATGTGGTTTCATGTAATCAAATCATGGATAAAATTCATCCTAAAGAAATAGTTGATCATATAGTAAAGGAAGTGATGTCAGGGAATTAAATGAAGAAAGTTACTCATGTTTCTGTTTACCAGTCAGTTCAAGGAAGAGGCAGTGTTCTGCAAACACCAGCAATAGATGTTCCTAGTGTTACTTATGCTATAATTGTGAAGTGGTCACAGACTGAACTTGTTGGGATCATTAATAAATCAAATCCATTACTTGTGTCACGTATTTCATCCACTAAAGCCAATATTATTGATCAATGTGCTGTTTGAGATTTTATTGCTGTTCCTTTGGAATTTATAGTTAAAGATATTCATGTATTTAGAGACTATGGGAAGGACACCTTTTGCAATATCACCTTTGAGACTGTTGAAACTGCAGACTGATTTTTTTACAGCAGGCTGATTTGAAAGGTTTGTGTCAGGAATACATCTCAGCCTCGTAGTGCAATACATCTGGACAAAGACTAAAATAATGTGGGAACTAAAGCTCACAATTAGGGACAGATTTTAAATATTGCTAGAATAACTGGATTTGTGTTAGCATGTATTTTCTGAAGAATAAGAAGTTTAGAACTCAAATGTATGTCATTATTTAGTGACTTCAATCCTCAGTGATTTACCAGAAAAACACAAATTTTATGAGGAACAGACCAAAAATATGAGGCAAAAATCTGGACATTCTGCCAAAATTTAGACAGTTGGTATCAGCCTTAGATGCAGTATATTTTCCAGCCTTGAATATAGATTTTAGTATAACGCTGATTCTACGGTTTAGAATTGTGGGCATCAATGATACATCTATTAGGCAGCATTTTCACTACACTGTGAACATGTTTTTGATATTAAGAAAATGTATAACAATATTGGATTGTGGAATTGGTCATGAGAAGTGTGGGTTTTGCTGTCTAAGGAATATGGTACAGTGAAGTATATTCCCAGTGTCATTTCATTTCTATTAATGATCATCAAGCATATGTTTACTACAAAGGGCAGCCTAAAACTTTTTTTTTGGCTCCTTATCCATCTGATTCAAAATTGTGATGTTGTGGTCAATGCGGTGCTCTAGACCATTCTAATTGTGTTCCTTCTTGTAGGGGAATGTAAAACTGTTGGATATTTTTGATTTGTCTGTCCCAACTTACTTACAAAAGATATGGAGGATACTAAGCAAGTCTCCTGGGGAAAAGGTTATAGCACCACATATCAAAGCTGTTCAGGAAAATGTTTGTCTTAGTACTTCTAATAAGGTTCGAGTATTGGCTATGGAAGAGATGCCTGATACTGATTCGGAACATACTTAACAAACAACAGTAGAGTCTATGAAGGAAGAGGGGGGAAGAAGAATGACAGTAATGATGCTCAAAGTTCTGAAAAAGAGGAGATGGATGAAAATAGTACCCCTACTGGTGAGAGGGTACATAAAAGGAACCTGAGACATGGGGTTAATAGTGTTGTTATTAGCAGTTGATTAATGATCATCTTAGATTACAGGTTTTATATTTTTGCATACAGTTAGGAGCTGATAGTATCTGCTTATTTGATATCAGATTATTTACTGATTTAGAAAAAAAACAGACTAAGTTTGTTTAGGGTCACTTATGGTCTGGTATAGTTATTTTGTTTAGATCCAATATTTCATTGTTGGATGTATTAAATGTTATTCCAAGGCATTTTTTTATTTGTGATTTGCAATCCTGGGTGGTGATTTTTAGACTCATTGTTTTCTTTATACTCCTACTGGTAAAAAGTCTTAAGTCTGTTGCAACATGTTTGTGTTAATGTACCATTATTTTTGTAGGAGACTGAAACTGCCATATGACAGAAAACAAAAGAAATGCAAATGAAAAGTTAATGCATGAGATATTAGACTCTAAGAATATTGTTTTATTTATTTGTTTGTTTGTTTATTTATTGACATTTGATTACCGGGAAAGTCTGACTGGGTAGGTGCTCATTTTCAGTCGTGGCCTGTGGGAAAAAAGCTCTAAAGTATTAGCAAAATATTTTAAGAACAATAATTTTACAATAAAAACAATTTAAAGTCTATAGTTTAAACAATTATATTTAAAATTAATGTGAAAATATTAATAGACACAGCTTATCAGACAATGATCCAATACTTATAGAAATTTTAGACATTTTAGAGAAATTAAAGGGTAAGTTAGTGTAATACAAACAGGAACTGTAGTACGAAGAGGGAGAAAAAACAGGATCATGGCATATTTAGATAGAGAGTCAGGGCAGAGAATTGATTGAAGTAAGGAAGTGAGAGGAAAAGTAGGAGTAAATGGGTAAGGAGGTGTAAGGTAGAATAGATACTCATTCATATTTAGAGATATAGTTTATCCTGGGGTTGAGCAAGAACAGAGCCAGATTTTGACTAGGAAGTCATACAAAATGATTTTAAAGGTATGGAGGGAGATTATTCACCTGATGGGTGCAGTAAGGAGTTCCAGGCCTTAGCAATGTGATACAAGTACAGAGTATGCCCAGCAAATTTGACAGGTTGTGGACAGTGAAGAGATTTTGGTCTTTGGATTGTAATGTCTTAGTGAGAACATAATTGTGTAGAATGGTATTTAGTGCTGGACAAACAGATTGATGATGGATAATTTTATAGGTGGTGAGAAGATGTGTATATGTTAGCTGACTGAGTAGTTCTAACCAATTTAGATGTTTTAGTGCCATATGGTGGTAGGTTCTTATAGGGCTATTTACTGCAAATGTAGCCACTTTATTATAACATTGTTCACATTTTGCTTTTTGTGATGCTTGAAGGTTAATAAGGGGGAGAGCAGAATAAACTAGTCAGGGGAGGAGGTAAGTAGTGACAAGTATAGCTGTGTTGGTGAGAAAGTTTTTGGTTCTGTAAAGCATTCCTAGTTTTTGGTGATTTTTTTTATATACAATTTTGCATATGCAGGTCAAACTTAAGATTATTATCTATTATCATTCCTAATAATTGAAAAGTAAATTCAATAGTTTTATTATTAACAGAGAGGATTTTAAATTTTGTTTTTCATAAGAGAGGGATTTGGGGGAAAAAAAAGAAATAATTTTTGGGTGGTATTAAGCATGAGTTGTGGGTTACAAAGTCATGTTTCAGTAAATGAAAAAGCTTCCTGAGTAAATTTTTGGAGATGTATCAGGATGTCTGATGTGCATATGTGTGGTGAGTCATCTGCGTATTGTATTAGGGAGGTCTGTTGCATGGATGTGTGGAGAGTGTTGGTGAGAATGTTAAAGAGTGAGAGACCAAGGACAGAGCTTTGTGGTACACTAGTGGGGACTTGGAGGTATAGAAAGTGGGTGGAGAGCAGTTTTACTGAATGATACCAACTGGACCAATAGCTTTTGGCCCATGGAAATGTGGGCCAAGATACACCTAGCAAGGATATTTGAAGTAGCAGTTTACTGTAAAAAACTATGTAAAAGGTTTTAGAGGTCAAGTAATAAGAAGGAGACTAGTTTGCCCAATATCTCCAGCTTTATTGACAGTATCTTTAAAGCTTAGAAGTGCAGTGTTAGTACTACTGGAAGGATGGAAGCAATGTTGGGTGCGCGGGATAAGATTTCTTTATGCTGGAGATAGTTTAGCAATTGTTTTTTGAGTACATTTTTCAAGAATTTTGGAGCAGGGAGACAGGTCTAATGTTATTGATGTCTGTTGAAATTCCTATTTTATGTAGAAGGAAATATGTATTTTTTTTTCTTGAGAGAAGGAATGTGGAATTCTTGCACTGACCTATTTAGAAGGACTGAGACAGAGCAGGCAGTCCTACTGGTTGCTATTTTAAGGTACTCACTTAGAAAGTCATTACCTGATGCCGGATATGGTTTGAGTTTGTTTGAGTATTTTTATATAGGATATGAGCTCAGGTTTGACGGTGAAAGTGGATGTCGTGACATGTGGCTGTTGGGCAGGTTTGGGATTAGATACTGGGGAATCCCTGGTTAGGGATGCTATACTATCTATGAAATAAAAGTTGAATTCAATTGCAGTTTCAAGTGGTGAGTTACTGGGGGAGGTGATAGAGCTATTTTTTTTTTTGCCAGGATGTAAGTTTTCTTTAATGGCTGACCAGAATTTTTTAGGGTTGTGTACTGGTGTTTTTTCATTTTTTAATATGGTTGCAGAGCATTCAGAAGTTTTCAAGATACTGTGGTGTTTTATATTTTGCCACTCATTCTATGTTTTTTCAATAGTCTGCATTAGTATTCTACTCTTTTTGAATAGGCAAATTATATTACTTGTATTTAGTCTCTTCCTTCTAGGGGGTGCAAAACTATTTAGATTAGTTCGGAAACTTGTATCTAATTAATTCACATAATTTAAGGGGAGGATTTTTAGGATATTCCACTTAACAGATAGTAGGGTAGTAAGAAATATTTCTGGGTTAAATGTGAACAGGCTGCAGTTGTTTTATAAACATGCTCCCCAGGATTCATGTATGCTCCATGCAAGAAGAAGCTCTTCTTGCATGGAGTGTTCCGTGTCCGTATAGAGCAGCAGTGCACCTTTAATATTAAAGAAGGCACACTGCTGTAGTGCTACATGGACACAGAGCTGTGTAAGAGCACAGGGGTGTGTGTCTGAGAGCAGAGCTCCCACAATATACATGCCCCTGCATGGAAGTCTGCAGCAGCAAGAGTGTTTTATCCGCGGACACTACGCTAGTGTCCATGGATAAAAAAGAAAGAAAAGTTTGCACAAGCACATACACACACAAGTCTGCTAGTATGTAAGCAACTATGTAAACGCTGTCCTATTTGTGCCCCCATCATCAAATGTTACCCCAGAATGTGTGCAGAGCAAAACCATTGCAAAGCCTTTGTCAGTCCCCTAATCTTCACACAGCTCCCCACAGATAATGGTGCAGAAAGAATGTCAATACCCCTAGCAAAATAAATAAAACACACATGTTATATTTATTTTATATTAGTCCCCCTCTGCAACAAACTAAACAGCCCTTACAGGTCTTGAACCCATGACCCCAGAGTCACAAGTATTTAACCAATAAGCCATTACAGATGTAGCACATTATGATGTTTTCCTAACATATCATGCACTCTGGTTACTTAGCATTAATGGGGAAAAAATGTCAGTCCTCTGTCTTGGAACCAGGGTCCCATACATCACAGTCAAAGCACTTAACCATTAAGCTACATAATTCAAACAATTTAATTATGTTTTTCCTAAAATATCATGCAGTCTGGTTATTAAACATTAATCGGAAAAAAAGTCAGCCCCAAGTGTTTAACCCAGTAGCCCCTACACAATAGTCAAAGCACTTAACCACTAAGCTATGTGAGACATTAAACTTTACAATGTTTTCCTAACATATCATGCAGCCTGGTTATTAAACATTAATGGGACAAAATGCCAGTCTTAAGGGTTTAACCCAGGAGCCCATACACCATAGTCAAAGCACGTAACCACTAAGCTATGTGAGATGTACAATATTATGATGTTTTCCTAACATATCATGAAGACTGGTTATTAAACATTAATGAAAACAAAACCATCAGTCCCAAGTGTTTAACCCAGGAGCCCATACACCATAGTCAAAGCACTTAACTTCTAAGCTATGTGCAACATAGGATATTATGATGTTTCCCTAACATATCATGCAGTCTGGTTATTAAACATTAATGGAAATAAAACCATCAGTCCCACGTTTTTAACCCAGGAACCCATACACCATAATCAAAGCACCTAACCACTAAGCCATTTGAGATGTAGAATAGCATGATGTTTTACCTACCATACCATGCAGTCTGGTCATTTCAATCAATGGAAAAGAAATGTTAGCCCCAACTCAAGGACCCCATACACCACAGTCAAATCATGTAACCACTAAGTTATTGGAGACATAGAATAGTATGATGTTTACCTAACATAGCATGCAGTCTGTTTTTTTAAATTAATGGAAAAAGTATGTCAGTCCCAAGTCTCAAGCCCAGGACCCAGTACGCCATAGTCAAAACACTTAACCACTAACCCATTTGAGACTTAGAATACCATGATGTTGTAGCTAACACATCATGCAGTCTGGTTATTTAACATTAATGGAAATAAAACTGTCACTCCAAAGACATTAACCCAGGACCCTGTACATTACAGTCACAGCCCCATACCAGTACACCATCTGAGCTGTACAAGTCGCTGTTGCTCTTCCAAAGTTATCATGCAATACAGGTATACCTCCACCATGTGAAAGCTCTGGAGAATCAATCATGTGTTGCATATATATATATATATATATATATATATATATATATATATATATATATATATATACATATGGAAATGTACATACCTAAAATACATATACACATATAAATATATGACTGAAGGCACACACACACACACATATATATATATATATATATATATATATATACATATATATACAGCTCTCTTCACACACACACACACACAAACACACACACACACACACACACACACACATATATATATATATATATATATATATATATATATATATATATATATATTACAAAATATATATGTGTACTCACAACATATGCAGTGCATAACCCAGAAATATAACTATCAACATCTAACCAAAAGAAATATGTACAAAATGTCTGTACAAAGGAAGAGAAATGGGGCACATATAGGGACATATGTAGAAAATAGCTGTCAGAACTAAACAGTTATACAGCAAAAGGGTGCATGTCAGCAGAACCATCCGAAGGATATGTGGTGGAGAAATGACCTGTTATGTCATTATTCACTGACATAAATCCTGGGATCATCACAGTGATTTAGCAGACAAATACAAATAAACTGTGGAACTGAACCAGTGTATGGGCCATATAACCTAGGCATGCAGCAAACAGCCTGGCAGTGGAGGGGTATGTTCAGATCCCTTTAGTGCAATGAATCTGGAACAAGCCAGACAACGTGTGTGGACAAAGGCATGACAATACAGAGATATCCAAATAATGTGAGTAGATAAGCTGAGGAAGTTGTTGTACAAATACTGTTACTGCTAACATAGTTTGAGACAAATATCAGAAGTCTGGGATGCATGTTCTCTGTATAATGTAGTGACCCCAATACTCACATCATCCCACTGATGTGTCAGGAATACACAATAGTGATGGTGACCACACGTAAGGTATTGTCCAGAAAGGGTACCATTCCCCACTCATGAATCATAGAAACACGCACTAAACTAGGCCCCAACACCTATATCACTAGTTGAGCTGCAAACTGTCTCACAGATAAAACCCACAGTGTGAAAGTAGCTGCCTCCAAGTCAGACTGGTGACCAGTCATGAGTGGAATCCCACAGAGTTCGGTCCTAGGTCCTCTCCTGTTTGGTATCTACTACTCTGACATCCAGGCCAACATGAAGGGACTGTGGCTGACAAAGTTTGCAGATGAATGCATGTTTGGGGCTATAATTAACTCCCCATGTGATGTTGACATCATATAGAAATGCTTCAATGAGACCAACGAATGGTGTCAGAACCATGGCCTGAAGCTCAATGCAAAATAATGTGTCATCATCCCCCTTGGTAAAATCACAGTTCCCTTGAATTATCACATTGATGGCAGTCCACTGACTATAGACAGCGTTATAAAAGATCTGGGAACACAGGTTAACAGCAACCTCTATTTTGACCACCACATTGTCACTGAAGTCAGAAAGTCCTGCTATGTGGCAAATCTCATTACTAAGGGTTTTGAACCCAGGAAGTAAGAGGTCATTGTCTCCCTCTACACTCCCCTCATTAGGCCAGTCATCGAGTATAATGCCCCATTTGGCATGTACACCTCACTAGACACCTGCAACAACTGGAGAGGGCACAAATGTACCTCACAAAGAGTAAAATTCAAAAATATGAAGACAAACCACACTGGCAACTGCTTTGATAAATTAGTGCTTTCGTTTACTGGCAAATTGTAAACTTCTTCAGATAAAATAGTCATCTTAGCACATTGCTTAAATAGTGAGCATATTCTGATGTCATAAATTGAATAATTAGTTGATTAATTAATCAAACAGCAACTTTTAAAGAGAAATGCTCATATAGGACCAAGATATAAAATATTTACTACATGGTATTAAAATGGTATATATTATTAATAAACAAATTAACATACAAATAAATGTATACTTATTAACAGTATAAAAAACAAGGTAGTAATAACTACTTATAATTCTTTTAATTTAAGCAAACTTTTAATTGAAATCATTTCATTTAGCCCTGGTGGTGAATTTGCATCAAGCTTAAGCTGCCATAGGATTTCTTTCTCCTCCAATTTTAGGCTGGATGGACCCCCCCGCCCAGTGTCATGAATCCAATCAATGATAACAAATTGAAAATTATGACCGAGGTTCTGTATAACATGCCTAGCCAAAGCATTACAAGAATTCTGCTTATTAATGGCATAAATGTGTTCATGCACACGGTGTTTAAAACTTCTATCAGTTTTGCCCACATAAAATTATGTACATAGGGCACATATTCCTAAATAAATAACCCCCTTAGAGTTACAGTTGAATTTATTATTAATATAAATCCTATGCTTCCGTATTGTAATGGAGCTAACAGTCTTAATATATTTGCACCAAGAACAACATTCGCACTTATACATTCCACAGTGGGGTTTGTAGATGTAAGTGCTTCCTTGTTCAAGGATCTCTTTTAAATTTAAACCCCGTCTATAAGTGAATTTAGGTTCTGGTGCAATAATTTTATTAATATCAACATCATTAATCAAGAAAGCCCAATTCTGCTTAAAGATATGTTTCAAACTACTCACATCTTGAAAAAAAGTGGTAATAAAATTAGAAAGTAAACATTCAGGCTCAACTCTTTTTCCTCCATTATGTATTGTGCTCAAAGTGCTCAAATCGGACCCTGGATGTTCATTAATACTGGATTCTACACTAGAATTTGATTTATTAATGAATAAAAGGGGAGAGAAATCACCTTTGTATCTTTTCCTGGTGACTTCCTGTATTAATCCATTCAGTAAATTTTCTGGATAACCCCTTTTACTGAACATCTCCTTCAAGATTTCACATTCTTCATGGAATTCAGAATCCAAACTGGTCATTCTGGATGCTCTTACGAGTTGCCCCTTAACTATACCTCTCTTCTGATGGTAAGGGTGGCAACTCGAGAAGTGAAGGAAAGAATTTGAATATGTTGATTTCCTAAATATTCTAGATTTTATATATTTATAACACAGATCTTTCCTCAATGAGACATCCAGAAAGGAGATGTTATCATAACTAAATTCCCAAGTAAATTTTAGGAAGTTGGTCTTGACACCAACAGATTCAATAAGGGACTCGGCTGAAGTTTTATCCGCCCTCCAAAGGATGAAGATGTCATCCAAATATCTGGTGTGATTTAAGCAAACTTTTAATTGAAATCATTTCATTTAGCCCTGGTGGTGAATTTGTATCAAGCTTAAGCTGCCATAGGATTTCTTTCTCCTCCAATTTTAGGCTGGATGGACCCCCCCACCCAGTGTCATGAATACAATCAATGATAAATTATTATTGATGGCCGTCAATCAATCACCTTTGGCTGTGCGAAATTCATTGATATTAAGTTACAAAGAGCTTTTAAAAGCGAACATCACGTCTGTAAAGACTCTTGGGCTTTTTTGAAAGCTATCAATGGAATACCTTTTGATAATAGTAATAACTTTCTAACTATCGATGTCTGTGATTTGTACACATGTATACCCCATGACATTGGATGTGACTGGGTTAGAGAATTTTTATTACATAAGCAAGTGGATCATCAGGAAATAGAAAACATCATCTACCTATTGGATGTAGTATTGGAAAATAATTATTTTCTTTTTAACAACAAGATTTACTTACAGAAATCCGGTGTAGCGATGGGTTCACCGTGTGGGGCCACTTTTGCCAACGTAGTAATGGCCTTTTGGGAGAACCAATTCGTTTTTACTGACCCTGTTTTCATTCAAAATGCAATTTGGTACACCAGATATTTGGATGACATCTTCATCCTTTGGAGGGGGGATAAAACTTCAGCCGAGTCCCTTTTTGAATCTGTTGGTGTCAAGACCAACTTCCTAAAATTTACTTGGGAATTTAGTTATGATAACATCTCCTTTCTGGATGTCTCATTGAGGAAAGATCTGTGTTATAAATATATAAAATCTAGAATATTTAGGAAATCAACATATTCAAATTCTTTCCTTCACTTCTCGAGTTGCCACCCTTACCATCAGAAGAGAGGTATAGTTAAGGGGCAACTCGTAAGAGCATCCAGAATGACCAGTTTGGATTCTAAATTCCATGAAGAATGTGAAATCTTGAAGGAGATGTTCAGTAAAAGGGTTATCCAGAAAATTTACTGAATGGATTAATACAGGAAGTCACCAGGAAAAGATACAAAGGTGATTTCTCTCCCCTTTTATTCATTAATAAATCAAATTCTAGTGTAGAATCCAGTATTAATGAACATCCAGGGTCCGATTTGTGCACTTTGAGCACAATACATAATGGAGGAAAAAGATTTGAGCCTGAATGTTTACTTTCTAATTTTATTACCACCTTTTTTCAAGATGTGGGTAGTTTGAAACATATCTTTAAGAAGAATTGGGCTTTCTTGATTAATGATGTTGATATTAATAAAATTATTGCACCAGAACCTAAATTCACTTATAGACAGGGTTTAAATTTAAAAGAGATCCTTGAACAAGGAAGGACTTACATCTACAAACCCCACTGTGGAATGTATAAGTGCGAATGTTGTTCTTGGTGCAAATATATTAAAACTGTTAGCTCCATTACAATACGGAAGCATAGGATTTATATTAATAATAAATTCAACTGTAACTCTAAGGGGGTTATTTATTTAGGAATATGTGACCTATGTACATCATTTTATGTGGGCAAAACTGATAGAAGTTTTAAACACCATGTGCATGAACACATTTATGCCATTAATAAGCAGAATTCTTGTAATGCTTTGGCTAGGCATGTTATACAGAACCCCGGTCATAATTTTCAATTTGTTATCATTGATTGTATTCATGACACTGGGCAGGGGGGTCCATCCAGCCTAAAATTGGAGGAGAAAGAAATCCTATGGCAGCTTAAGCTTGATGCAAATTTACCACCAGGGCTAAATGAAATGATTTCAATTAAAAGTTTGCTTAAATTAAAAGCATTATATAGGTAGTTATTACTACCTTGTTTTTTATACTGTTAATAAGTATACATTTATTTGTATGTTAATTTGCTTATTAATAATATATACCATTTTAATACCATGTAGTAAATATTTAATATCTTGGTCCTATATGAGCATTTCTCTTTAAAAGTTGCTGTCTGATTAATTAATCAACCAATTATGCAATTTATGACATCAGAATATGTTCACTATTTAAGCAATGTGCTAAGATGGCTATTTTATCTGAAGAAGTTTACAATTTGCCAGTAAACGAAAGCGCTAATTTATCAAAGCAGTTGCCAGTGTGGTTTGTCTTCATATTTTTTAATTTTACTAGTGTTTGACTTTCTACCTCACAAAGAGGACCCTAGCCTTAAACACTTGTCCCATATGGACAGACTCAAACAAATCTAACTAGTCTCTATCTCATATTGCCTACTTAGAGTCGATCGCAGCTTGACTTACAAAACCATGTGTGACCCAGCTCTGTTAGAAATCCTACATCTAAAGAAATCCCTATCCCTCTGTACCACACGCTCCAGAGACCTCAACCTCATTACCACAATCAACAGCACATGCAGTTGGGACAGGATCATAACCGAGAGACTGCCCATGCTATGGAATAGACTTCCCATACATGTCAAAGAGAGCACCTCATAGGTCCTCTTCAAGAGAAATCTAGATGAGTGGGGTGAAAATAGAAGATTTACCCTGGGGATCACTCCAGTGGCTCCACTCGACAGAGGGACTAGGAACTAAGGTTGGGTGGCATGATGCCAGGGTAATCCTATGGGCTAGGCTTGTAAAGGCACCAGGCCCATTAGCCTAGTACACACCTATGGGTCTTTCTCTCTCTCTCTCTCTCTCCACACACACACACACACACACACACACACACGTGTATATATATATATATATATATATATATATATATATATATATATATATATATATATATATATATATAAATAAATGATGGGAGATATAGAAATATATATATATATATATATATATATATATAAATATATATATATATATATATATAGAGAGAGAGAGAGAGAGTGCTCCCAGTCTTCATTAAGGAAACCACCATAAAGAATGTCGCCAAAGCCAACTTCATGCTACATAAGAGTAGCACCTTCATGACACCCATGCAGATGGTTAATAGAAATATGACTGCTGAATATTATACCAATGCACTGTATGAACAGATACACAAGTGCATGGAAGTCAATCTGGTGGTCCCTTGCCATTAAGGAACTATACAACAGAAGGATGAAACTGTTGAAATACTAGAGTAGACCCCCATGATTGCAAGGACTCCCTTATCATCCTCAGTAAGAAGCTGACATGCTTCATAAAATCTACCAAAGCTGGGTACATACCTCTCAACCTGAAAACATCAAAAATCTGCACAAAGCCCATGAAAAATAGGTACAAATCTGTATGCTGATGAACATAAAATTAGCATACTGGAAATATAACAGCAAACTTGAACTAAAAAGACAAAAGTGGAAGGAACCAACAGCACTGATCCACAAAGACATAAACTATTTATTAACACGTTAAGTGCTTTTGTCAGAATACAAGACTTCTTCAGAACTGAAGAAGTTCTGAAAAAGTCTTGTATTCTGACGAAAGCGTTTAACGTGTTAATAAATAGTTTATATCTTTGTGGATTAGTGCTGCTGGTGCTTTGCTGTTGGTTCCTTCCATAAAATTAGCGTACATAATTATGTAACCCCACCCACTCCAATGGAATTATGGGATACCAACTTTCAAACGCAAACTGAACAGACAACCAAATTATAGCACTAGAGTCCCCCTATAGCCATTCCAATGTCCCATTATCTGGCTATCTTGCCCCATTTACCATAAACACTAATGCGCATACTGCTTTACTTCTACATTTATTATTTAGATTTTATTTTTACATTTTATAGCACAATGCACAAACACTAATAGATATCTGCTAAACAAAGCAATACTGTCTCACAATGAAAATAAACATAGCATTAACACTTCTCTGCCCTTGAAACTCACATTCATTGAAACAGCATTGAAACCCACACCACATCCAAGGAAAATGCATCTGGCCAGTGCTGGATAAAGATTATTTTTGGGCTGTTTTGAAATTATAGGCCCCTTGTACACAAAACAAGAAACATACATGGTTCTTTGATACACCTTCCTGACTTTATTAAATTATATTCCTTATATAATACAGCAGCACACTTGTTAGACTTAGAGGAGGTAATGACCATTACTAATTGGCAAGACCACAAAGCCATTAAGAGATGTTGTGTTCACCATCCTCAGGGTATGCAATTTTAGATTATATATTTATTTAAAATAAGAACACACCTGCAATCGCACTCAAGTTTTTAACAGGTTATGTCCTTTCGAGGGAACCCTGTCAATGAATTACTCCTCTATGCATGTCGATGAGTCCCCAACCAGATGAGCACAAGTCAACCCTAGTGGTTACACTGCAAAGCAAATCAAAGAGCCAGTTACCTCTCGCTGAAGAGATCCAAGATGAGGAAAATAAAGCAATGAGGGAGAAGGGATGGAAGTTCTTACAGAAATATTACTATATCAAAAAACAAGTCAAGGGAAGAAAGACCACTGGAAAACTGACCTGCCTTCAGAGGCAATGTGATGTTTAAACGTACACTTCGAGTAAGCATTTATCAAAATCAGTAATGTACTATAACAAAAAAATTAATGCCTGAACCTCCCTATGTTGCTTTGTCATTATATACACCCAGTGATTACACTTAATTCCTAAAATGGATTACAAAACAAAATGCATTCACCAAGGGTTTATGGATCATGTAGGTTTTCAGAAAATAAACTCAGCAATGTTCACTCCCTCTACTAAAAAGGGTGTTGTTAAAGCCCATTAATCATAATTGATCAGACTATGAAACAACGTGGCACAACATGAACGAGTATACAATTAGTGACATTGATAGCTAGACCATAATCAGTGTTATTTATGAAGTTATATTTACAGGTATTTGTAAAGAACTGCAAAACATGCAGTTTGCAGGCAAAGACGAGAGAGCAGGGGTCTGTGCCATACATTAAACCATGCAAATTTCTAACAGCTACATAAGGCACGGCAAATCACACGTGCATGAAAGTTAAAAACTACTAAGTGTCAAACATCTCAAGAAAACAGTTTTCTAAAGACTTGAAAAATATTCGCTGCATTAACCATGCTTGCCTGTACATCTTCCCATTTGTAGGCACTAACAGCAAGCATGGGCTAGTTTTGCGTGTTAACAATCTGCTGCGGCAAAAAATGTGGACGCTAAATACCATATAATTTATTTCAAAGCATCCAAATCTATATAAAGTGATCACACAACTACATCAACATAAAAGTACAGTGCATTTATACAAGGACAAATCATAACCAAACAGAAATAAAGAAAGGCAACCGTAAAATGTACTACTCCAAAAGTAATGTAAATTGATTTTGAAACACAAGTAACCGGAAAACATTCGTAGCCAAACACATATTCACCTTGTTTCTCAATACCTGAACAGTCCAAGCTCAGCTGGAAAACCACTAAAACTACAGCTCCTAATCCTCCATTCAATGTTCTGGATTGAGTTGCTTGCTTGCAGGTCTGCCATAATCCATTCAGTACTGCTGCCATTATTTCTGCTGTTTCTGCTCGCATTTGAACAGAAAGTTCTGTGTGCATGAAGTGAGCTCCAAGGAGCTCAATTCCAACAGACTGGTAGCCCTGACGGAGCTGACGTCATCGCACACGTGATGACTTTAGCTCCATCAGTGCGAAAATTAAAAAAAAACAAAGAAAAAATTGGAAATGAAGGGGTGCCACTCAGGAATCATGGCACCCCTTCATTGGAACCCAAAACTCAGAAAACTGAGTAATTAGGTAAGGTTGGGAGGTATGGCTGGGTACAAAAACAATACTGCAACTGATTCTAAAGACACCCACAAAGCATTCTATAGCTATGTCAAGAATCTCAATGGCAACATTCAGATCTGCCCTGAGTTACAGCACAATGGCATTAAATATACAGAACCAACTGATATTGCCAACATCCTGGCAGATAGGGTTAGTGCTAACTTCACCCCCCCTCTCACCCACTAAAAAGCCCATCTCAATGCTGGAGGCATGTAAAGCCCCTGTAATCATGGCCACACAGGTAAAAAACACATCCTCCAAAGCCAAGAACACAGCATCCATGGGATCAGACAACATCCCAGGATGTGTCCAGCACAAACCACAGAACTAACTGGTACCCCACTTAAGTACCATGTTCAATCATAGCCTCACTGCAGGCACTGTGCTTACTGAATGGCACATAGTGATGGTTATTCCATACCACAAGGGGATAGCCACCACAGATTCTGGGAATCACTACCCCATTAGCCTGAGAAGCCTGATCTGCAAGGCCACGGAGTGTATCATCATGGAACTAATAAACAATGACATAGGTAACCTCCAAACTGTTGACCCCACCCAGTTTGGGTTTGTGAAAGGTACATCACGTCTCCTACACCAGATTGGCTTTTTTGAAGCAGTCAGCAGAGCCAAGGACAAGGCCAAGGTGGTTCACACAGCCTACCTAGACCTTGCCAAGGCCTTCAACAACATCCCCACTCTGGAATTACAGATAAACTCACTAAACTAGGCATACATACCAATGTCACGAGGTGGGTTGCCACCTGGCTTGCAGACAGAATCCACATTGTGAAAGCAGCAGACTCCAAATCTGACTCCAGTCCACACCAGTGACAAGTGGAGTACAACACGGTGTAGTCCTAGGTCCTCTCCTGTTTGGCATCTACTTCTCTGAAGTTCAGGCTAACACAGAAGGTCTATGGCTGAAAACGTTCGCAGATGACTGCAGACTGGGAACCATTATTGAATCCTTTAAAGATGTAGACATTCTACAAAATGGCCTCACTGACACAGATGCCTGGTGTCAAAGCCATGGCCTCAAACTTAACACCAAGGAATGCATTTCCATCCCCTTTGGGTAAAACGCTGTGCCCATAAACTACCACATAGCTGCTAGTACACTTGACACTGAAAGTGTGATAAGGGACCTAGGGACACAGCTAGATAGTAGTCTCTCTCCTTTGATAATCACATTGCCACAGTACTCGGGAAATCCTTCTATGTGGCACATCACATCACAACAGGTGTGTCATACAGAACAAAGGAGAGCATTGTTCCCCCTACTCATCCCACATTAGACCTACTATACAGTACAACAGCCTGTTTGGTATGTACATCACAAGACATCTACAACAACTGGAAAGTCCACAGACTTACCTCACAAAGAGGATCACCAGCTTCAAGCAGATGACCTACTCAAATTGTCTCAAAATACACCAGCTTTAAGACATTGCATATCACCATCTCAGAGCCGATCACAGGTTCATAGGTTCATAGATAGGTACTAGGCTATCTGCCCAAGGGCATTTATAAGCCTAACCAGAATGTGTTGGCTTTCGCCTCCCTTTTAGATTAGATTCCTGAGCCTCTGTCCAGCAGAGCCATTGAAGTGATCCCAGGGGTAAATTTAAGATTTCTCATCCACTCGTCAAGATTCCTCTTGAAGAGAGTCAGTGAGGGGCTTTGCCTAACATAGATTATGATTCTATTCCAGAGTGAGGGAAGTCTTTGGGACAGGAATCTATCCCTCCAGCATGTCCTATTTATTGTTGAACTGAGGTTTAAATCCCTAGAGCGTGTGGTTCTAAATTATTTGGTTTTCTTGAGGAGGAGCATGTCCATTAATTCCGGGTTAGACATACCTTGTACGTCAGGCAGAGATCACCTCTGAGTAGGCAGTAAGCAACCGATAGAGTTGGAGTTTCTTTAGTCAAGCTGCATGGGGCATCTATTTGAGGCCCATGATCCTCTTGGTGAGATACTTCTGTTGTCTTTCCAGCTGTTGCAGGTGTTGAGTAAGGTACATCCCAAATGGGGCATTGTACTCTATTATGGGCCTGATGAGTGATGAGTAGAGGAGCACAATGACCTCTCTTGATCTAGATTTGAACCCTTTCGTGAATAGGCGGGCTACATAGAAGGATTTTCTAACCACTTTGGCAATGTGATTATCAAAGAAGAGATTGCTATCTACTTGGGTCCCCAGATCCTTAATTACATCTTCCATACTTAGTGGATTACCACCTATGTGGTAGTTCGTGGGCACTTTGTTTTTCCCAAAGGGGATGACTATGCACTTTTTGACATTTAGCTTGAGGCCTTGGTTCTGACACCAGGCATTCATCTTTGTGAGACCCTTCTGGAGGATGTCTGTGTCAGTGGGAGAGTCAATTATGGCCCCCAGTTTGCAATCATCTGCGAACCTGGTCAGCCATAGTCCTCCCGTGCTTGCCTGTACCAAAGACAAGTATATACCGAACAGGAGGAGTCCCAGGACTGAGCCCTGTGGGACACCACTTGTAACTGGTTTAGAGTTGGACACGGCACCCACAACTCTGACCCTGTCAGTTCTATCCATGAGCCAGTTGGCAACCCATCTCGTGACATAGGACTTAATGTTCAAGCTGGTAAGCTTGTCTATAATGCCAGAGTGGGGAATGGTGTCAAAGGCTTTTGTGAGGTCCAGGTAGGCTGTGTGGACTACCTTTCCCTCATCTATGGCTTTGGTAACTGTTTCAAAGAAGTCAACAAGGTTAAGGAGACAAGATCTGTCTTTAACAAAGCCAAATTGGGTAGGGTCCAGTGTCTGGAGGTTCCTAATGTCTCTGTTAATGAGTTCCATGATGATGCGCTCCATAGCTTTGCAAACCAGGATAGTCAGGCTTATAGGGCGATAATTCCCAGGATCCATTGTGGCACCACCTTTGTGGAGTGGGATAACTGTTGCTGTACACCATTCTTTGGGTACATAGCCTGTGGTAAGGCTGAGTTTGAACAGTGAATTTAGGTGAGGGTTTAGTTCATTTTGGAGCTTGTGTAAGACGCAGCCCGGGATACCATCCTGTCCCATTGATGCTGTGTTTTTGGCTTTGGAAAGGGCTGTTTTCACCTGTGTGTCTGTGATGTCTGGGGCTCTATATTCTTCTGGGATTTATACGGGCCCTTTTGGGGGTGAGGGGGGGTAAAGTTGGCACTGAACCTGTCAACCAGGATGTTGGCAATGTCAGTTGGTTCAGTGTATTTTTTGCCATTTTGTACTAGCTCAGAGCAGATCTGAGTGTTGCCACCTAGATTCTTGACATAGCTAAAGAAGGCTTTGTGATTATCTTTAGAGTCTTTGGCAATTTTTCTTTCGAAACTGGCCTTAGATGATTTTTATGAGGGAATCGTAGTTTCTTGCTAATACTGATCAGGGATGCCTTCCCTTTTTGGGATTTTGCTCTATCATGTAATAGTTTCCTCCTTCTGCTGTATAGCTTATTTATGGCTGGGGTCCACCAGAATGGTTTCCTCTTTTTGGAGGAGTGAGTCTTGGTTTTACTTGGGATGGCTCGATCCATGCATTCTTGCAGGTGCTCATAGAATGCATTTGTGAAGGATTCTGTGGTTTGGGCAGCATTATCCTTTAGCAAGGGGGCTTTGAAACTTTCCACCCCGGTCTTGAGAAGTGTGAAGTTTGCTTTTGAAAAGTTTTTCACAGTGGTTTCCTTGACTGGGGGTGGGGTCCAGATGTGAATGTCCAGTGTGATTAGTTTATGGTCTGATCTTACCAGTGATGGGTTTACCTCTGGTGTGGAACATTGATCCCCCATGTTGGTGATGATCAGGTCCAATATGTTGTCACTTCTTGTGGGAGTGGTGACCAGTTGTTCCAGGGCGTTTGAGTTTATAAACTCTAGGAAGCGTTGGGCAAAGGAGTTAGTACTTGAGTAGTTTTCCCAGTCAATGTTTGGGTAGTTGAAATCACCCAATGTCATGGTGTTTGGTAGGACCTTCATATTTTCCAATGTTCTCAGGAATGCTGAGTGGGGGTCCTGAGACAGGGTGGGTAATCTGTAGCAAGCTACAATCTGAAAAGCAGCTTTGCCCACTGTTAGTTGCACATGGATGGTCTCCGAGGCCTCGTGCTGTGCCACTAACCTGAAGGTGTGGGTATCCTTGATGAAAATGGATACACCCCCGCCTTTTGTATTTCAGTTTGGGTTCTGGGGCCGAAAGGTATGGTATGAGTTATAGCCTGGTAACCTTGAACCAGATTTCAGTTACTGCACAGATATTGATTCTCTCCATACTGCGGAGTGCCTCAAGTGCATGCATTTTGAGGTTTAGACTTCTGGCATTGAGTAGCACTACCCCTCAGTTTTTGGTTTCTTGTGTTGTTTATGGAGGTGGGTTTGTCTTTTGAGCCTTGCCAAAAAAGGCACTATGGGGGTGGCAAGAACCTTAGCCAGTATTCGAAAGCCTAAGGGCAACAGGTGCAAGCCATCTCTGGTGAAGCAATGTGACTTGTTGAGCATGTCATCCCAGGCTGACAGACACTGGATCCCCTTTGAACGACACCAATAGCTTAGCCAATTGTTAAAATTGATCATTTTATCTTTATACTGTGGCATCATTCTTGGTGAGGGCAAGATGCTACTCAGGGTCAGGGTCATACCGGCCTGGGCTACATGATCAAAGCCTAACAAACACAGTCATGTCAAACCCAGAGCTACTGGACATGCTACACATAAAGAAATCTCAGTCCCTCCAAAACACATGCTCCAGGGAGCTAAAGCATGTCACCAGAATAAACAGAACATGCTGGAGGGATAGATTACTGTCCATAACATTTCCCATACTCTGGAACAATCTACCCATGTATGTGAAACACAGCTCCTCATTAGCCCTCTTTAAGATAAATAGTGACATTTGGATGATAAATAGGAAACCCACCCTGTGATTCACCTCTTTGTGTCTGCCTGACAGGGGCAATGGACATTATTTCTCTTGTGTGTCAAAAGCCAGGGAATCTTGTTGGCTAGGCTTATATAGGCCTTAGGGCCAATAGCCTAATATCTACCTATGAACCTATGCACCTACATATATATATATATATATATATATATATATATATATATATATATATATATATATATATATATATATATACATATATGCATGTAGTCATATAACATGCAGTGCATACATACCTCAGAGTCATACATATCAACCTCTTAGTGCAAGAGTAATGAACAAAGGCTGTACAAAGGGTGGGAAATTGGCCACATATACAGACAGAATCAGAATATTGCTGTCATAACTGAACAGTCGCACAGCAACAGGAACTGTATCAGCAGAACTGTTGGAATTATATGAGGGTGGGAATTGACATGTATGTCAGTCTTTATTGACATAAATCCTTGCATCATAACAGTGTTACCCAGAGAAATGCAAAGAAACTGTGAAACAGTAATAATGCATGTGCCAAACACCTGGACAGTCTTCAAACAGCCTGGCAGTGGAAAGTTATGCTCACAACCCTGTAGTGCAATGAATCTGGAACAAGCCAGACAAAGTTGGGGGACATAGGCATGACAATAGAGACATATCCAAATGATGTGAGTAGATAAGCTGAGAAGGTTGTTGTAGTAACACTGTTCCTGCTAACATATATTGACAAAAATATTACCGTAGTGCATTTTACAGTGATTGTCTGAATGTCAATAGAAAGCATCACTTAGACACAGGCATACATAATCTGAGAGTTATGCTACCTTGCTGCGGAGATGCTATACATTACTATTGAAGGCCCTGTGGTTGTCTCCACTATCTGCTGCAATCATGTTGTCATAGGTACCTTTACAGGTGTTAAGGAGAGATCACAACATTTGGTTGAGGCTGATAAGGGAGTATTCCCAGACTTGGGATGTCACCTTATTCAACATGAAGTTCTTCCTTCTGTTGTAGAGTTTCTTTATGGTAGGGGACCACCAGATTGGCTTCCTTATTTCTGAGAAGATAATCTTGGTTTATTGCGTATGGTGAGATCTATGCATTTGTGTGTGTGTGTTTGTACAGTGCATTGGTGTAAGATTCTGCAGTCATGCAATTAGTCTCAACCTGCATGGGTGCCATGCAGCTAGCCACCTCTGTTTGTATGTGCCAAAAGTTAGCTTTGGAGAAGATTTCATGGTGGTTACCTTTGTGGGGGTGGGAGGGATGTGGAATTCCAATGTGATTAGTTTGTGTTAGTAATTAACCAGGGAGGAGTTGACTATTGGTGTAGAGCAACATTTGCCCATATTAGTAATGACCAGGTCAAGGATGTGGATACCTCTAGTGTGAGAAGGAACAAGTATGTCCAGGTCATTGGAATCAATGAACCCCAGAAAGCATTGGCCAAATGCATTGGTACATGAGTAGTTTTTCCAGTTAACGGTAGGGTAGTTGATGTCGGCCAGTATGAGAGTGTTAGGTTGGAACCTAATATTCTCCAGGTTGCTTAGGAATGGGAAGTGTGAGTCTTGGGCCATGTCTGTTGACCTACAGCAGGCTATGACCTGTATTGCTGTCTTAGCCAGTGTTAGCTGCACCTGAAGTATCTCAGATGCATTTTGTTGTGCTAACAGTCTGGAGGTGAGCGCATCCATTATGAATATTGAAACACCACCACCCTTGCAGCTGCATTCCAACTTCAGAGCCACACAGGTGTGGAATGAGTGATAGCCTGGTAGTGCAGGTGTCCTTCCTGCTGACTTAAACCAGGTCCCTGTTACAGCACAAATGTTGATGTTCTCCAATTTAGGTATTTCTTTGAGCGAGTGCATTTTTAAATGTAGACCTGTAGTGTCGAGCAGCATAATCCTCAGATTACATTTGTTTGTAGCTGTTACAGTGTTAATGTGGTCTGTGGAACACTGCCTAAAAAAGGTGCTATAGGGTAACAAGAGCCTTGGCCAGTATCTGGAAGCCCAGGGATGACAGATGCAGGACATATGTGGCAAATGATCACAGTCTGTCAAACATGTCATCCTAGCCACACAGATAGTGGAACCCCTTAATATGATACTAGAGATGTAGCCAGTTGTTGAGAACAATCATTTTCAGCTTGTACTGTAGTATCAGTCTGGGTAATGGTAGGATGCTGTTCAGGGCTAGGGTCATACCCATCTGGGCTACATAGTCGGTGGGCTCCTCCATATCTGTTTCCATATAGCCCAGGGAGGTACATTTCAGGACATTCACACCCACATGTACAATGACAGAGTCAAATGTGTACCTGTTGCTGGGGGGACCTCAGTATGTGTGTTATGTAGCGGATCCTGGTGCCAACAGCCAGCTGACTGTCACATTCTCCTTTTTCGACCTAGTGAGTGGGATATTACTGTTCCTCACTATCAAATCAATTATGTCTATTGTTTTTGCCATACTGTTTAGCCTTAGACACTTTGGTTGAGTAGCACACTATTTAGGAGACATATGTGTCTTGTGATTAGTGTTGTGTGGCAGTGATGGAGTGCATGTCCACCTTGGAGGTCTCTGCTGTTTGTGCTGCTTTTCATTGAGAGCCTCTGCAAAGGTTGGTGTGTGGTTTGTGTTTTTATATGAAGGCAATGCTGGTGTGTGTTCTGGAGGGCTATGTGTTCCTTGCAGTGTGGTGCAAGTGTTGACCGTCTCCTCTTGACCAAATATTCTGGTCTTGGCTGGGGAGTGTGACTTCCAATTTGGATGTATAGGTGCATCTCTTGCAAGTCTGAGTGTAGAGAGGTAAGAGGTGAGGGTTGTCAGTGTACATGAGGTAGTTGCAACATTACCTCAGGATGGCCAAGTTCAGCAGGTTAATAGGTGAAAGCTCTGGGAACTGACCTGTAGACATGCCTGGAGGGGTGGCCATTAATAATAATTACTGGAGCTGTTTCCTCATAGAATGCTTAATGCTGTTACCATGTTTGTGTGGTGAAATACTTGCTACAAGATGTCTGGTAAAGTGCTAAAGTAATACGCTATTGAAAGTGCAGGAGAGGAGAGAACTAATACATCTAAGTGACACATTGAAGAGCAGACTGGGGCAATACTCAGAAGCTAACATACAGTCCTGGATACAGCAATTCTGTAGCTGGACTAGACTAGTTACAGGAAAGGTAACTAATTAGCATCATTTTAATAGCCAAAATGTCTGGTATATTATATGTGTTTCCATGTAGTGTAGCTGATGTACAATGGATGTGTGAGTGCATATCACATGTCCAACCACCCATGCATACACATGTGTCCCATACAGTATACTCACACTCCTTGCTACTGCAATGGCAGCACATATAGGCATGTTATGTACAGGAAATAATATACCCATGGCCTACAACAAAATATACAGCCATTGAACCTGTACACAATAGTCAAAGCAAATAACCACTAAGCCATCTGAGCTGTACTATTTTATGATGTTTTCAACCATAGCATGCAGTGCAGTCAGTTTATCATAGGGAAGGAAGACTGTGGAATTAATATTGATTTAGTTGTCAATAACTTGCAGCACTGTCAGAGCCAAGAGCATCTTAGTACAATTCTGAACCATGCCAGATGAAGTGGGGGTCCAGTCTATTGACATACGAACACACTGGTAATGATACAAAGGGACCCATGCCACTGACATCTGCTGCCACCCCCTACACAGTACAACTAATAAGTACACAGTACACTGTTACAAAATCAGGATACACCATACACAATGGCCAGACATACACTGACCTCTTAGCAATATAACTAAAATGAGTAAGGATAGTAAAACAACAGACAACCAGCCATCAATACACGCAAATGTTTAATGTGTTTTGCCGTCAAGTATTTCAACATTACAAAACATAATTGCCTGAAATACAGGAAGCAATTGACACTTAATTATGTATGTTCTTAACTCATTACAACCGAGTGACATCTACAGGCGTTTCTGCCGTTACCTCCTACTGCTCCTCTAGACGTCAAATATTGCCTGTCCATATTTGCATTAATAATTCCAAAACCGTGCTGCATACAAAGTATCAAAATATTTTATCTGGAAGCATACATGATGGCAAACACAATTGTATTGATATATGACCTCTGTCAATGAATATTTGTTAGAACTGTAAGGTGATAACTTCTTTTTCAAAGGCTGAAGCCACGCCCACTGGGAGTTAAAGGTACATACTTAAAAGAGCTGTATTGGAGGGAATGAGTTTTAGACAGCATCCACTTACATTCCTCAGTTAACCCCCTTTCGGGATACAGTATCAAATGATGCAATGTAAACTGATTCTTCACATAATGGTTCTAAGTGTTTGATGAAACTGGGAAACAGACCTTTTCCAAAAAAGTACATTGTAACCCACTATAGTCTCCATGGTGAAATGTATGACAAGTAACAGCTATAGAACATTTGCCCATGTAATAACTATCTTTCACATGTTCTAACAGACTGATTCTAAGCCATGTCCTACTATTCCACAGACCCACCTCTTGACTGTACAGGGTTCTACATGCTGTCTAGCCTTTGCACTCATATGCATGGCCCCTACCTCCCTTAATGTGTCTTATTCCACAACATCACTGGGATGATAGGAATGTCAGCACTACATAGTGATAGACTATACCTATCAACCTTCTACTGCATGACAACTGCACAAAGCCTATCATATAAGTGGAGGTCAGAGGTCCAAACACAGGGTCATATTTTATATATCACAGTTATTTGCTGAGAAAGTTGTTGGTGTTACAGGGTTGGTTGCAACATCTCTATTCGGAGGGATATGAAGTCAGAAACACATATGGATATTGCCATTTACTGGCAGCAATGCACACCTATCTGGGTAACACATAAAACATAACAGGCAAACCTCTGGCCATTATGTGGATAGGCCTACAGTTCAGAGTTATACAGACACATAACTTTGTCAGACTGGCATCCATGCAGAAGGAGCATGTACACACAAAGCCTGCAAAACTAGCAGTATTCACACCATATAACAGCAATACTCACATTTGGTCCCTAAGTCTGTGACCTTCTCCACCATTTAGTTGGCCTGTCTCCACACGTCTTGTTATAAGAGTTATTCCCACATGCTGTGTGTAATTCTCAGTAGCCATAAACCTCCAGGATGTGTTCTTCACAGCCAAGGCCAAGGGACAATGCCCACATTAAGTACTCAATTATAGGAGTGTGTTGCCATGACACTGGCTATTGGAAGAACTACCCAGGTGCTTTGCATGCAATTAGCAAGTGAGGAACACCAATTGGTGCACAGGCCATCACCTGGTCAAGAGCATTACCTACAAAGGGCATATAGATAAGTATTCCAAACATATGTCTACCAGTACTCCATGTTGGGAAACAGAAAGACGTGGAACAAACTGCTTACAGTGCAGTGTGAAATAATAAAAAGGTATGTGAAACAAGTCAGCATATAAGTGAATTTAATATGTGTTTTCTAATAATGAGAAATAGGATTTTGACAGATTTATATCTGAGCGAGACTTGCTGTAGTGATGACCTGCTAAAAAGCTCCTATGGCCATAGCATCTGCCTCTCTCTGTTGTGATATGGAACACAGCTCAGGACCCTAACTCACCCTGGGAAAGGACAGCTCACACATGACAAACACTGGAGTCTTTGTCAAACACTACTGACTGTGCCACTGTTAGGCCAGCTACAGGGATATTGTACATTTCCACATGCTACCTGTGAATATGAGTATGATACACATTTGTTGTGTAAATCTATGAGAACTATATAGTGTGTATACACCTTACATAGCCAGAGAACTGGCAGATTCCACAAATGTGGATGGACAGGGGTACTCATAGGTGGACTGCTGCCCATCACGGCCCTGCCACAAGTGCCACAGCAGGTGTCACCAGACACATGTTTTGGACTGTCATGAAGGCACAGGCACATGTCAAATCTAACACACTGGACATATTCTTAGGGTCACAAATGCAACTTTTCATGCTATGTGTGGCAACATCCTTGATCTTTGAGATGCCTAACGTTATTATGCTGAGGTCAGAGATAGGCAGTTGGGTGAGACGGTGGCAATCGTCAACTGTGGGATGTCTAACACAGCATCTGGCAGGAGTTAGGCATCAGCCACGTGGATGCAGGACAGCACATGCGCTGGGAATACAATGGTGTAAAACTGTAAACCATGGCTACATTTGTCACTCAAACACACACAGTCAGAATACTGATCTCACACACACAAACATACACACTTGGTACAACTGAGATTAGAAACACTACCTACATAGGTCTTGCTTTTAAAGTACTCTGCATTTATTGCACATGAACTGGAGAAAGTAGGGTGATGTGTTCTCCACAGTCCCTCTAGGGTGAATGACATCCACTGGCATTGCACAGTATGGCAATGGAAGATGTCCTGGGTGAGAATGGCCAGGAAATAGTATCAGCTACAGAAATATACACAATGACCAACACAGATATAGCCATACATACATTTGCCACACCTGCGGTTAGCAGCCCTGCCTATCTCGTCATTCAGTCTATACTGTTACAGAGTTTTGGCACACAACCCATGCCTTATTGGGCTGTAGAGTGTTATCAGTTAACTGTATGATCGATGGTGACAGTGGTCCTCATACAGTGAACCTTGGGACATGTACTGGGGGTACCACGGTGAAAACATATTACACCCAGCACCCCACCCACATTGCATATAGTACTCACTCATACCCATGACAATGCTATGACAAACCCACAATCACACATATACCAGGAATGAAATGCAAACCTTTGCCTGCCTATGTAATTACTGCTATTACACTGATATGCATTTATCACACGTGCCACGGAGCTAGTAGGGTGAAGATTGTCCCATGGCTCTCCTAAGCTGAGCAACATCACCATCCATTGTAATGTTTGTCACTGTGCAGTGTATTTGGAGAATGGGGCTTCAGAATGCTGTCTCCTACAAATATGCACACTCACACTTGCAAATACATACACACACACACACACACACACACACACACACACACACACACACACACACACACACACACACACACATACTCACATATGCCAGGACTCAGAGGGTAAACCACACATGTCTACTCATTGTTAGAACAGTGTTATGCTGGCACTGCAAGCTCAATGTAGACCATAGGGTGAAGGGTGTCACAAGGTACCTTTACAGTCCAGTAAAGCAGCAGCCCTTTCTAAGTATAGCACTGGGGGGGTGTAGTGGGTGAGAAGGTCCTCAAAGTATTTTCAACTACAAGTTTACAAACTCACTAACACTGTTATGCTCAGTAATGCACACAGACACATTTGTCAATACTGAGGTCCATTGATGCAGGTGTCCCTGGATGTGTTCCAGGCTAATGTCCATGGAGATATGAGAAGAGTAGGGCATGTGAGTACAGTGGTATCATAGCACCTGACATTTGTCAGCATGCCATCTATCGACTACTGCCACTTGAGTGATCCCCAGGGTGACAGTTGTATTCACCATCCACTCATCTGGATTTCTCTTGAAGAGGGCCAGTGAGGTGCTTTGATTGACATGTATGCAACATATATTGCATAACATGGACATTGTCTTGGTTTTGGACCAGTCCCCAAGCATGTTCTGTTGAATGTGGTAATGTGGTTGAGGTATCCATGGCATGTGGTGCATACAGATTGTGGTTTCCAAGCTTTGACATTTGTAACTGAGCTGGGCAGACATGGCATTGTCAGTCAAGCAGGGATTGCCTGTAAGTAGCCAAGATGTGGCTGGCAACACCCGGAGGTTTTGGGCACTTTCCATATCAGGCAGTTGTTTCATGCTTATGGTCATATATGTCAAGTACACTTGCAGCCTACCCAATTGTTGAAGGCGTCTACTGAGTTACATGGCAAATGGGCCACTGGACCTGCTGATTGGCCTAATGAGCAGAGAATAGAGGGAAACATTGACCTCTTCATTCCTGGATGACACACCCTTAGTTATGCAATGTGCCACATGGAAGGACTTTCTGTCCACAGTGGCAGTGTGGTGGTCAGAAGAGAGGTTGCTGTCAAGTTGTGTTCACAGACCTCCTATAACAATATCTGTCTCCACTGGTCTACCACCAATGTGGCAATTGTGGACAACACATTGATTGGGACACATTTCTTGACATTGAGACTAAGGCCAGTGTTCTGACAACAGGTGGAGGTGTCAGTGGCAACTTTATGCAGGATGCTAACATAATGTGGGGATGTAAACAGACCCCCCCTCCCAACTAGCAATTATCTGCAAACATTGTTAACCACAGTTCATTCCTGCTGGGCTGGATATCAGAGCCACACACAACACACAAGACTGGAAATAGGACAAGAACCTGTGGTACTCCACACATGACAGTCAGTCTGACACTACTCATGACTGTTTTGCAGCCTGACATGTAATCCACTGCTTTCACACTGTGAGATCCATCTGTGAGCCCGTTTGCAGACCACTTAGTGACATAGCGATTAATGAATAGATGAGTGTGTTTGCCTATGATTCCTGTGTGTGGAATTGTATCACAGGACTACAAGGGTCACATACACTGTTTTGGACTCCATATTGTTCTATAGTAATATCACATATCAAACATATTATAGGAATGAAGAGTGTCTACAGCTACCACAAAAGTGGGCCCTGTACAGTGGACATTTGGTAGTTTGCTGAGTGGACCACATAAAAGTGTAGCAAAACCCACCCCCCCAATGGATATGGATCACAATGTTAATGACACAACCACACACACACATACACACACACACACTTGCCAGGGCCGAGCTTCAAACCCATCCTAATTAGTTTACTGCACTATAGTATTATGCATTTATCAGACGCACCACAATAATTACATAGTTGAGTGCTGTCCAAAGGTTTCTCTAAAGGTGAGTGACATCAGCAGCAGGGATAAAGGATAGGAAAGGGAAGTGTAGTAAGTGCCAATGGTCTCAAAATTATGTCTCTATAACTACAGACACTCTCACACAAACACACACACACTCTTACATTTGCCAGGAGTGAGATTAGAACTTCTGCCATGAACCTTACATGTTTGACAGTTGTCCAAAGGTATCTTTAACAGTGAGTGACATCAGCAGCAGTGATAAAGGAGGGGAAAGGGTACCGTAGTAAGTGCCAATAGACTCAAAATCATGTCTCTCTAACTACAGACACTCTTACACTTGCCAGGACTGAGATTAGAACTCCTACCTAACTAGTTCACTGCACTATAGTATTGCACATTTATCAGATGCACCACGAAGCTTACATATTTGAGAGCTCTCCAAAGGTATCCTTAACGGTGAGAGACATCAGCAGCAGTGATAACAGAGGGCAATGTAAAATGGCGTGAGTGTGAATGGCCTCAAAATCATTAACCTACAAACACACACACACACACAGACACACCTTTCCATTTGACAGGACTGTGATTAGGATTGCTACATAAATAATTATTGGTACTCTACTGTTACACAGTTATCAGAAGCACAACATATCCTATAGGGCTGAGGGCTAACAAAAGGAATTTGTACAATGACTGACTGCAGCACATGTTCTGATATTATTTAATGGGATATGTACTGGGTGAGGATGGAGTAAAACAGCAATTCCTTCACATACACACACACACACACACACACACTCAAAACTCTACCTATCTATTTATTTGCTTTAGTAAGCTATGGATTTACCATGTGTGCTATTGAGCTTACAGATTTGAGGCTTGTCCAAAGGTACAACTAAGGTGACATATATTAGCAGATAGTGTAGACTGGAACTATGGAATGTGGGCTCGGTGGGAAAGGCTTCATAATGGTACTGTTTTGCTCACTATGTCTCTCTTCCCCATGTGTATTTGTGTGTATGTGTGAATTATTGTAGTATGTTGGCCTTAGATATGTGTGCATATCACACAAAACAGATGGGGACTTACCACATATCTGCCACCTACAGCTGGCTGTGGGTTTTCCTGTCCAATGTGTGTGTGTGTGTGTGTGTGTGTGTGTGTGTGTGTGTGTGTGTGTGTGTATGAAGACCAATCAGTATACATTTTGGTGTGTGTGCACAGACATCTGCAGACAACAGATATCTAATGTCTACTGTGGTGTTAGACATGGGCTTTATTTATGTAAGTGTAGGAGCATGCCAGTATGACCTTCTATGTTGAATGTGTTGATCCATTCTCTAAGTGTGGAGCTTGTCCAGTATGACCTTCTATATTGCTTGTGGGAATCCATTCCAGGGAGAGCTGTACTCCAGTCCATGGTTTTGTGTGCTACAGCTACACCTAGCAGGCTACTTTTTTCAGGATATCTGTAGATAGGTTGCCAATATGGAGACACAATTGGTCCAAACATGGGGGGATACTGTGTGTAACTATGTTTCATATTACTGTCTGTGTTGCTTGTGTAACATGTTCTGTTTTAGCACAGACTGTTGGACATATGCACTGTTTTACAGTGTAATGTATTGTGTCATCAACTAGTGACATATATCATTTTTTGCTCACAGTGGTTTACCACGGAAATACAAGAGCAACGCCAGCAGAGATCAATATTGTGAGGCAAAGACTAGACATTGTGGCACAATTCTGCCATTGTGTAGGGGTGGCTACAGACAACTGAGTGATGGGTCTGTGTAAATCATGCAGCACCTTGGTGCTAAGCTGGCTGGGGATCCCCTTTTTGTAAATTTCTCAACTTAACTGAATGGCTATGTCCTGCTGTGGGCATACCTCTCAGTTGTACAGATTTGGTCAGGTTATCCAAATGCAGGTCTCATATATCTGGTAGATTTTCCTTCACATTGTGGCTTACAAGCAGGTTTGTGGTTATGCATTCATGGGTTTGCAGTCAGGGGGAACTATGAGCAGACATTTGAGTTTCAAACTTCACACACACCATGATATCCATGCATTTATGCCCCCCTTTGTAAGTCTATCCTTTTCCCAACAGTATTGTAGCAATATCTCAGATGTATTTCTATAGTTTGACCTTTATCACAGCAGTATTTATATCTTGGTCCACAATTCTTGCACTAGGACATGGAGAGGCATGTTACTGGCATTTGTCAGCATGGCCTTGCATTTGTTTTCTGCTTAATGTGTTTTTAGTTAGGACCCTATGACATTCCATATGATGGCACTAAGGGCGAAGCATATGATGGCACTAGAGTGAGCCATGAGCATTTGCCAGAGGCCTGTAGGCCACATAAGAGTGATGCAGGCCACTGCATTTTGTCACTCATATGTTGCCAGGTTGCAAGCCAGTGGACTTCCCTGGGGTGACATGGGCAAGTGGGTGAGGTGTTCCTGGCAATCCTTCTAGTTCATAGAGATGCATCAGTCTGGATGTGTGCAGGGTGCTGCCTACTGCTAGGGACACACCTGCGTAGGACGCCATGTCAGCATGCTGCATCCTGTGTGTATTCCATAAAAGACATGTGCTGATTCTGACATCATTCCCAACAGCAAGGATATGACTTATGAAATACTTGTGGCTGTTGTGGGGGGTGGTAGACTGAGTGCTTGTGTGATTTGGAACATTATGGCACCTGACTCACAGATATGACTGGGACTTTCTCCTTCTTCTGCCTTGTATGTGGACATCAGCAGTGTGTCATTACTTTATAATTGTGGTTTATGTGGGCTGCCAGTGATTGGGCAGGCAACCAGTATTCCATATTAGACAGACAATTAATGTGATGCTAACCTCTATATTTAATTCCAAAGGTGTGTGCAGTTACTTTCTAGGCACTGCAGAGAGTTCGTCCACCTGTGTACTGCTTCTATGTATGGACCCCTGTTCATAGCCTGTCCAGCTTTCTGACAGTAACACATATTGACATCTGGACAGTGAGTGTGTACAACTAGTAACATAGATGTAGCTGAGAAGCAGATTGGTTGGCACTGCAGTTGTTGGAACATGGCCCTGTCAAACACAGTACTGTACCTAGGCCAACTGAGACACATCATCCAGGCCTACATGCTGTCCACTTCCAGACAATATTAATCACTCACAAAAGATTGGCACACTGACCCCTGCATATAGTGGGCATACACAAATTGTCATATTGCTGGAACAGCTCAGTGAATCTGTGCTCCACTGAAATTACTCTACAGACTTACATGTTACTGCCATTCATACATGGGGTTGTGGGGGCACACCTGACAACTTTCCACATTTGCTCTGACTACACTGGTATTTCAGTTATAACTCTCGTTGCTTCCATTTAGCATTGTATTGTGCTCTACCTTGCTGATTGAAGGCATATCAGTGGAGTACTCAAGTTAGATTGCAATGACATACATTTCAATTTTAGACATCTTACTCTTCAGAACTATACTGCAACTGCCAGACCTGTTGTGGTATGTCTGTGTAGGTCTGTAGAGGGGGCTGTTGACTATTGCCAGCATTTGTGGAGCTTTGCCCGACCTTTATTTCCAGTCATCTACACCTGTCCTGTTGGGTGAGGCTGGGGGGTGGGAATGGGAACGCTCATTGACATCCATGTGTGTGACCTGTGGACACCCAGAGTTAGTTGAGCCACCACATGTACTGCAGTGAGGGTTGTCAACTTGAGTACTACTGCCTAGTATGGGGACACCAGTATTTGTTATGGATTTCATGCTGTCTCATATAGCTGTCAGCTATCTGCTGCTATCCCATTTAGCCAACCAATTCCCTTGCATGCTTGCATCTATAGCAGAGATATAACTATCAGAATATAGTACTCCATTTAGTAACTGATAGTAAGGGTGACATACCTTGTGCCTAGGATGGTATTGAGGATGGTGCTGGAGGGCTGACTATGTAGGACGCATGCAGTACACTCCGTATACATGGTAAAGTACAGGTAGTGTCATGTTCGGCATCCCTTCTACTGTATGTGTGAGTCGGAGAGAGGTATTAGTCCCTGGGTCCCTACAGTGTCAGTGTATGTGCTATGCATTGTCTCTTTGCCAAGGCATAGGCATACTGGGCACACCTCTGTCTGCCTCTAGGGGCAGGATCAGGAAGTTTCTCCTCCAAGTCCCTCTGTGCCTGTGGTGACCTTGACAATGGTGGTGGGCTGTGTGTCCCCTCCCCATGTTGTTTCTGCTGTGGCTGTTTCCACAGGATCATACTGTATAGCATGTCACATACTGTGAATATTTGTCCATATGTAGCTGCAGAGTACTGCAAGGCTCCACCAGATATGTCAAGGCAGCGTAATCGTGACTTCTGCATCCCAAAACACACACTCTATAATGCTCCTGTTTTGTGCATGTGCCTCATTATGGCATTCTTGTTCGTGGGTGTGTGCATTTCTGATGGGTGTCATCAGTCACCACTCCAGTGTGTAGCCAGCATCCCTTACTAGATGGCCAACTGAGATGTCCCCCCTGGCAAACCCCTGCTGCAGCTGTGAGGAATTCCACATGTGGGAGTCATGATAGCTTCCAGGTCTGCCAGCACACACTTGCATGATAATGCCAAGGGCATCACACACAACCTGGCAGTTGATGGAAGGCAAGCACTTGTGGATGATGTAGACCCTACCCCGCTTACCAGGTGGTGCTTTTATGTGGATGTGGGTATGGTCTATGGCACCTAGTACCTGCGGGTATTTAGCTACACGGTGGAGGAGACACATATTGCTAGTGAATTCCTCACAGGTGTTAGGGTAGTGGATGTGTTCTTGAACATGTGGTAGCATGGCATCCAGGAGATGATGGAGTACTCTAGATGCAGATGCCTGTGACACCATCATGTAATCTTCAGTAGGTGTTTGGACAGTACCTGTAGCTAGTATTCTTAAGGCTACACATACCTTAGTATCCACTGGTATGGGTTCCCCTCTGTTTGTTCTGGATGTGAGGCAATACCACCACAGCTCCACAATTTGCTGACATATGTCCCTGTCCACCGTGTAATCCTCTTCAATCTCTAGGTCATGTAGCCCCTGACAGGTCACCCTGGGTCTGAACACTCTCCTCCTCCTTCTGGGTCTGCAGCGGTTGGCAGCATTATCCTCTTCACCACCGTCAGCCTCCAGCAAATGGTGATGTATCCAAGCAATGACAGCCCATAGCATTTTGTCAGTTTAAATTACAGGTTTACTCTGAAGGTGAAGAGTCTGTGGGGAAATACAGACTGAAGGGTGTTTCCTTACTTTCTAGTGGTGTGATGCTACTGCTGCCTATCAGATTCACTGTTTCTGATTCATTCCAGATGCAAGCTTACTTGGATTTAGCCACTGTGAGTGTTAGACACATTACTGGTGATTTGTGGATGGTTGCCTTTATTCTTCTGTTGCCCTTTTTATAATTAATTTTACTTGCATCTGCTCATATTTACAGTTCTGCAGCTATCTGCCAGCTGTATTATATTTGCAGGGCCCATTCTGAGTTGCAAGATTCCCATAGTACTGATTTCTACATCAGTTCACCTTTATTTTGTACTGTTGTCCTTTAATTTTATTTTACATGTCCTCCCCTCTTCAGTTCTGCAGCCACCTGTCAGCTGTATTATTTGAGTGCTTTCATTGGCCAATTGTGGATTGCAGACTCTCATATTGTTGGTTTGTACAGCATTTCCCTTGTTCTGATACTTCCTTTGCCTTTTCCTTCTACCCTTCCTCTTCCAGCCTGTTGGTAGTGTAATCAGCAAGATTTGCCCCTCCCCTGCATGTGCACACTCTCTTCAGTTCATGGAGTATGAGTACACAGCCTCAGACACACCCACTTTCCTAGCTGTGCTTAGCTAAGCAGACATCAGGCAACAGGGCTCCATTGTGCTTCCAGCAAGCATGACACACCCCTTTTCTTGTTCCTTGCTCCTCCTGTCTACACAATGGTGTTAGAGCACCTACACCGTTAGGTGCAGTCTGACACTTAGAAGTGTTCCCCTCCGACCTGTGATTCAGTATAACTCCCATCATTTGCATAGGACTGACTGCTAATTCCTAGTAACTACACTCACACTGAGCCTTCCCCCTTAGCAACCACTATTCCCTAGTATTGCTTACGTATGCATGCCATTGACTATAATGGCAAAATCATGAATTGTGTGATAAAGGCTTATTTCACCTTTTTTTGGTATTTTCGGCCTGATCCCGTTGGTGTGCCACTGCCCTGTGCTAAAACAGACGGAATTGGCCAAAAAAAAAGGTATAATTGTGTAATATTTCTTATATTTTTCATGCCAATGGCCATATATTTGGCCACTGACATGCCTAACCCTTATAATACATTCATTTGTATGAGCTGTCATGCCTCCATTTTGTAGTTTGTAGAAATGTATTCAGCTACAAGCTGAATACATTTCTGCAGTCTACACTATTCCTGCATGGATGCCTACCTGCTTTCTGGATCACTAATTCACCTCATTTGCATGGTTTTCACCAGGAGATGGGGGTAATTAGCATACAGGAGCTGTGTCCTTGCAGGAATAGTTTAGAAGTGCTCATGCACACACCGGGAGCTCTATCCTGCATCGCTCAGTAGCCATATTGAGTGCAGCAGCTCTTGCACTATTCCTGCACACTGTGCAGAGCTTGCTGAATCCTGGGGGCTGTTTGAGAGGATGTGTGAGATCTCTATTTGTACAGCTAGGGAGATGGTCACCAATAGGATGTGACATTGTACATGTGGTGAATTTGCTAGGGTCTGATACTAGGATCCAGTCTAATAAGGAATTTGATATCTTGCTATAATATTTGGGGCTATTAATTAGTTGTGTAAAACTGTATAAGTTCATGCTAGGTGTAGGGGAGTTACAGTTAAATCCTACCAACTGATATTGACATCACCTAGTAGAATTTTTTTCATGTGTAGTTGTTATGGATATCCAATGTAGGTTATCTTCCAGTATAGTGGTATTGTCACTAGGAGGGATATAAAGGACAGTAATTTATATTTGTTTATTTTCAGGAAAGTAATAAGAAGGGCTGCTGGATTTAATTTTTGTATTGGTTCATTGTAGGGGAAATGTGGTGGTTGTTGGCAAATATTACAGCAATACCACTACCTTTGCTCTTTATATGGTCATTACAGAAGATATTATAGACAGGTGTAATGTCACAGTCATTTATGCTAGGTTTGAGCAAAGTTTTAGTTATGCCAAGAATATCAAGCTTGTGCTGGGTAATTCGGGCATGTAGTTCATAAGTTTTATTTCTTATGCTTCTAATATTTATGGTGGAAAAACTTAGATTATTGAGGTGGGGGTTGACTATTGTGGGGTTAGACCAGTGTGTGGAAGGGTCTTGTCTTAATGTTGTTTGTGATAGGTGGGGCCAGAATTAGAGTGCATGTCTCCTTCAAGGATGATTTTAGTATTTTGAGATATTATTGGTTCTTGTTTATTGGAGAGTATTTCTCAACTTAATTTTATCTTGATTTGAGTTGAGATAGAGGGAATTGGTTTATATTTGTTTACGGGCACAGGCTCAACATACATAAAGCTTATCTGAGTTGAATGAAATTGATACAAATGTAACACCCTACCAAGATATTTCATCATTCTACAGAGTCTTAGAAAAAATAGGAATGTTGCAACACATGACACATACCTGCACTGTGAAAGAAGATGGTGACTGAGTGGAAGGAGATACCATGGTGAGGGGAGATTTAGCAGTACATTCTACTACAGTGACCCTCCCAGTCTTAGGTCAATAATTACAGACAGCAACCGGTTTATAGGTGATTAAAAGCAATTAAGAAGGAGGCACAAACAAGAATGTTTCCCTTCATTTGCTGAATATGGAAGCCAGGAAACTAGGGAGACTAAGTCAATGACATGTTCAGTGTAATCTACTGGTCAACAGAAAGCACATTGGCCCACATACTAAGTGGCCCTTAAAGTAGAAAGACTACTCCTTTTAGAGGAAAGCCACAGCCGCCTTCCAACATAGATCAGGTATATGTTTGCCTAGTTACAGCTAACACACAGCAAGGCTCTTCATCTTAAACTTGCTAACATTGAAGATGACAATATTCTCAGTGAAAATGTTTGAGAGTTGGCCTTGTGGCATAGTTCCTTCTGTACTTGAGTTAGGGATGTGAGGTAGTGTCAGCTATGACAGAGAGAGTAGGGCAGTGCATGTGTAATGTATGCCAGCATAACTAGCTGGAGTTTTGTGAAGAATTTTATGTCATTTGAATATCAAACTGATTGGTAAAGTTGCTTGTGTTAAAAATATATCAACAGTGGGTCCCACTGGACTATTGTAACTGATGAAATGTATATATGTTAACAGTAGATGCTGGAAGGAAAGGGCTTAAGCTTAGCCCAGCCAACCTCAGGAAAAATAGCCTGAAATTAAATGACTTGGTTTAGGCCATAAAGATTTTATCTTACAGATCTGAATGCAACCAGAGACACAATGTCTAGACTGGGATCCTGCTAGTGGTGAACTAATTGCTATCCTAGGGTGCCAGAGAATGGCTGGTTACTCTCTGTAGAAAGGATGAATGTGATGGAATTGTTTTACAGTCTCAGATGCTGGAATAACCATTTGTAAAGTTCTAGGTGTGCTTTGTGACACATCTGTGCCAACTCATGGCTCAATTTCCAGTGAAGGGGTCATGTGGGAATCACAGTATCAGGTGATCATATATGATGTCATTCTGTAGCCAGCATTGAAATTGTATTTAGATCCTAGTGAGAGATATGACAGAAGACACTCAGCACTCTGTTCTGGAACTGACAAGACCACTCACCCACTGAATCTTGCCTTGCCTTAGTTAGTAACTTAACTAGGTAATAATAATTCTTCAGTCAGTTAGGAAAATATAGTGAGATTAGCTAAAATTATTGTTTTTCTGTATCTGTCTGAGTCTTTCCATCTGCGATATTTTTTATATTTCCTGTGAATTGAAACGTTAGTGTTTATTGTAAATAGATATTCAGTATTTTCATGTTTTCTATTTTATTATTTATTATTAAATATATCTATACCTTTCATTGTGGCTGGTCTTTAAGAAAATATTTTAACCCTTGAGAGTAATTGCATTTATTTGGTGGCACTAAGGCTTCATGCTCCTGAAAGTCTTGCCAATTGGTTAATACTGCCATTTGTATAGGTATTAATCTTACTAAGAGTAACAGTCTTAAAGCAGCTGGCTAATGGCAGTGAATCTACCTTATAGTCTGGGTGGAGGTGGCATATCGGGTAAATCTGTGCCAGCCTTTCACAGGTGTGTGTGTGTGTGTGTGCGTGTGTACCTGTGTGTGCATGCATGTGATTGCGTGTGTGCATGTGTGCGTGTGTGTGTGTGTGTGTGTGTGCGTGTGTGTGTGTGTGTGTGTGTGTGTGTGTGTGTGTGCATATATTTGTGTGTGTGTGTGTGTGTGTGTGTGTGTGTGTGTGTGTGTGTCAGCTACTTGGAACAGGAACATAGAGCACTGATTTCTACAGAGAGAAAGGTGGAGTCTTATTTGGGGCCTGGAGAAGAAGTCCAGCCCCAGGGCTTGAGTGTGCTCTATGTGTATTCTTAAGGGAAATTGTACTTGGTGCAGAGAGCTGCATCTGAAAATAGTGTGTGTATCTATTTTTGTTCTAAGTGAACATTCCCCACCAGTGTCAGTGTTGAGCACTGACGCTCCTTGATTACTTGCCCAGAGGAGGGACATCACATATTGGTGAGCAGTGCTGAGGATATTAATTGAACTCCTGTAGCCTGTAAGCAGTTGTCACTGAAAATGTGTTTACTCTCAGCAGCCACAAGGTAAACATACAGTTTCATTTTTCACAACAGATTTATTTATTTGTATTAGTTTAGTTTAGTCAGGGAAAGCAGGCTAAGATGCCAGCAGAGGGTTATGACAAGCTGACAGTGAACCAGTTGGCTAAGGTGCACAAATCCATAGGACCTGTGCATACCAACCCGACTAAAGAGGAAATGATTTCAGCTTTAGACACAGCTGCAGCAGAGATCAGCAACCAGGAGAACAACCAGCCTGGTGAATGGGATGTGCAGCCCTCAGAAACAGGACAGTTCAACTTTTCCTCAGAGGATTTAAAAACCCATTTGTAAATAAAGACACTAGAACTGTAGGCAAAACACATGGAATTAGAATCAGCAGAGAGGTTATGGCATTTGGAGGTTGAGGACAATGAAACAGTGCAGCATTTGGAGGCCAAAGAAAATGAGAAGCACTGTCAACATGAGGGGAGCATTCTGACTTTGACAGGAACATGGAGGCAATAGGGAAGGGAATAACTGGATCCCAGAAGCAAAAAAGGTCAGTAAATTTCTTCCACAGTATACAGAAGGTGATCATGTTGATAGTTTTACTCATATATTTGAAAGAATTTGTAAACAGTATAATGCTAACCAAGGCATCTGGGTACGGTTCCTGACTCCCTTACTCCATGGCAAAGCTGTAACCACTGTTTTTAAATTGTCTGATACTGATTGTTTAAATTATGACAAGATTAACTAATGTTTATTGGAATGTTTTAAGTTAACACCTGAAGCTTACAGAAAAAAGTTTCATGAGCATAGAAGTAAGGCAGATGAAAGTATATGTGATTAAATTGGTGAGCAGAGCACTTATTTTCATAGGTGGTTGAGTGGGTGTCAGGTCATCACATTTGAATGGCTGGCAGACCTTTTGATGAGGGAACAAGCCCTCATCACTTTTCCTGAGGACATGCAAATCTGGTTGACAGACCAGGAGTGTAACTCTGTAGATGAGGTGGGGAGAAAAGGGGATCTCTACTTAGCAAGCAGGGCAATGCTGCACAAGAAGGGGATACCCAGTACTGCACATGGATATAAGGGAACCCATAGTGGGCAGCCTAAACCACCCCAACAGAGTCCACCTCAAACAGAGGAAGCCACTAGTTCAGGTACACAGCCAGGGTCAAGGTTTAGATGTTTTAAATGTAACAAGAGGGGCCATGTAGCATACAAATGTCCACTGATGCAAGGTAGGGAGCAAAAGATGAGGGATTCAGCAAGTGGAAATAACAGTATGCCAGTAGTAAGTTATCTGTAGACAACAGGGGTACTACAATACCATGGGAATTTGCATCCTATCTTAATGGAAGGAAAACAGGCCACTGCTAAGGGAGACACAGCCCCTGACATAACCATTGTGAAGCTTGCAGTGTTTAAGAGGAGCAGTACTTGCTTGGGCAGTCCACTCCAGTCAGAGCTTTAGGAGGGACCCCATTCCAAATTATGGCTAGGGTTCATCTTGACTGGGAGGGTGGAAAAGGAAGCAACCAAGTAAATGTGTTTGATGATATCCCTGCAGATGTCTTGATAAGGAATGATGTTGATAATACAGTACATTGTCTGCATCGAGCTGCATGCAGTCAGGCTTGGAGACAGGCATGTGTGTCTGATTGCCTCAGGAAACCCAAACAGACCCCATACCTGAAGATGGGGATAGTGATGTGGCTATTTTGGGGGGGGGGTAGCTACCCTGTAGCAATGAGCTTGAAGGTGAGCCACAGCTGCTGACAGGTACTGATGTTCTCTTGGACAGGGTGACTGCAAGGTCAGAGATGAGTGGTAGTACCCAGGCTGACAGTGAGGCACCACTGTCAGAAGACACAAAAATTCCTGTGAGAGGGGATCTGGGAAGGGTCACAAATGTAGATTTGAGACAGGCTCAGCTCTCGGACCCTACACTATGAAGTTTGAAGGAAGTTGCTAAGGAGGCACTTAATTCTCAATGAAAAGTGAAGTCTGTATACTGCAGCAAAGGGTTACTGTATAGAGAGTGGATCCCTGAGAGAGGACTAGAGGATGAGGTAATACAGCAGTTGGTAGTGCCCAGGACCTACCATCTGCACTTCTAGCCATAGCCTATGACATTCCTTTTGCAGGTCATATGGGCATAAAGTGTACCAAGAGACATATTATGCAGAACATTTATTGGCCTGAGATTACAAAGGATGTAACAGGGTAATGTGGGACCTGTGAGAAGTGCCAAAAAGTAGGCAAGGCAGTATACAAGGTCAAAGCTCCTTTGATGCCTTTGCCTGTGATTGACAAGGCATTTCAGAGGGTAGCTATGGATATTGTGGGGCCTCTGAATACCCCAAGTTCCACAGGGAAAAAATATATCCTAATGGTAGTAGATTATGCTACCAGATACCCTGAGGTGGTGACTCTGTCTCCCATTGAGGCAGATAAGGGAGCATGCACTTTGTTAGAGATTTTCTTCAGGGTAGGTTTCCTGAGATAAATACTGAGTGACAGAGGTGCCAATTTCATGTCAGACCTGCTGGCTTGTCTGTGAGAGTGCTGTGGGGAGAAGAACCTGAAGACACCCACAGCACCCCCAGACTAATGGTCATGTGAAGAGGTTAAAGTCTACACTAAAGACCATGCTAAAAGGCATTTGCAGACCAGTTTAAGAGAGAGTGGGACAAATATTGCTCCATCTGCTGTTTGCAAACAGAGAGGTACCCCAGGAATCCACAGATTTGTTTACCCTTTGAGTTTTTGTATGGCATAGGGTGAGGGGGGCCCTTGGATTTGATTCATGATGAGTGGGTGGGTGAGTGTGAATCTCACAAGGAGTCTATTGTGGCATATGTCCTAAATCTCAGGACAAGGCTTAGGGAGCTCATTGGATTGGCCCAGGAGAACTTGGCAAGACCCCAACAGAAGGAAAAGGTCTGGTTTGACTAGAATGCTTGAGCCCAATAGTATGCTATGGGACAGCAGGTTATGGTGCTCATTTTTGTCAGACACAATAAGCTGCAGGCAGTTTGGGAAGGACCCTGCAAAGTGGTATGGTCGGTCAGTGATGTTAACTACATGGCAGAACTGCTTGGCAAGAGGCAGGGGCATACACTTTACCATGTTAACATGAAGAAGCCTTACCATGATAGGGAGGTCCTTGTGCTAAGTATTTGTAGTGGGTGTCAAGAGCAGTCTGAGAGGGATCTGGTGACTGATCTCCTCAGTGAGGCTTGGACTGACACCTCAGTGGAAGGGGTAGTGGTGTCTCAGCAGCTATCCCCTACCCAGGTTTGAGAAATCTGAGCAGTGTTACAGGAGTTTGGGGACATGTTCAGTGGGAAACCTGGGTGGACCCAGCTGGTGGAGCCCCATGTTAATAGAGGACCTCAAAGACCTATCAAGCAGGCCCCTTACATGGTGTCTGAGTGAATTAGATAGACTCTAAGGAAGGAGATACCGAAATGTTAGAAGTGGGTGTAATCCAGGAGTCCAGCACTCCCTGGGCCTCCACAGTGGTGATAGTACCAAAGAAGGATGGCAGCACCAGGTTCTGTGTGGACTACAGAAAACTAGATGGTCACACATAGTCAGATGCTTACCCCATGCCTTGGATAGATGAAGCTTTAGAGCAGCTGGGTGGGGCTAAGTATATGACCACTATTGATCTGACCAAGGGCTACTGGCAGATGCTCCTGATCCCACTGCTAGAGAGAGGTCAGCTGTTGTGACTCCTTTCAGATTATACAAGCTCACAAATATGCCCTTTGGGATGAAAAATTCCCCAGCAACCTTCCTGAGGCTGGTAGATCATATCCTAGCAGGAGCAGGAGATTATGCCCTTGCGTACCTGAATGATATTGCCATCTACAGCCATTCTTGGCAAGAGTGCCTTCAGTATGTCAGGGAGGTCCTTGGCAGGCTGCAAAGGGAAGGCTTGACCAGTAAGCCCAGTAAGTGTCAGATGGGTAAGGCAGAGATCTCCTACCTGGGGCATAGAGTGGGGAGTGGTAAGATCAAGCCAGAACCTACCAAAGTAGAAGCTATTAAGGCATGACCTGCTCTGTTACCAAAAAACAGGCGAGGGCATCCACGGGGACAGCTGGGTACTATAAAAAGTTCTTTCCCAATTATAGTACAATAGCTGCTCCCCTCTCAGACCTGATGAGGAAAAATAGGCCAGATAAAGTAGTATGGATCCCAGCCTCTGAGAAGGCATTCTGAAACTTAAAGGGGCTTTGGGAGGCTCCCCCCATGTCAGCCAGTCCAGATTACAGCAAAGAATTTGTTGTGCAGGTGGATGCTTTAAGCCATGAGGTGAGGGGCTGTACATCAATCAGGTTTCCTCAGAGAGAGAAAAGCATCCTGTTGTATATCTCAGCTGTGGACTCCAACCCAGGGAGGAATGTTATGCGGCTGCAGAAAAAGAATGCCTAGCCATAGTATGGGCACAAAAATTTCCAGCCCTATCTGTATGAAAGGAAATTCACTGAGGTTACAGACCAAAATCCCTTAACATATTCGCATCAAGCCAACCAGCAAAATGCCAAGTTATTAAGGTGGAGCCTAGGGTTACAGGCATAAGAATGATAGTGCGGCACTGTAGTGAGGTCAGCAATGCCAATGTAAATGGGTTGTTAAGACAGGGTATGGGTTATTGTATTCCCACACAGGCTCATTCCACTCAAGCAACATTTCTCCAGGGTCACTTGAAAAACTAGCTTGAGTCTTCAAAGGTGGGAGAGCTGTGATGATATGAGGTGGTGCCAGCTATGCCAGAGAAAGTATGGTAGTGCAGGTGTAACATTTACCAGCATAACTAGCTGGAATTTTGTAAAGAAGTTTATGCCATTTGAGTATCAAACTGATTTGCAAAGTTACATGTGTTAAAAATGCATAAACAGTGGGTCCTGCTGGACATAAAAAAAATATACATGTAAAAACTCAAAAAAAAAATAAAGATGTCAGGAATAACCCAAAAAGCATTTAATGAACACCACATTAAACAGTAATCACTTTTGCCACCTGTAATGACTTCCTCAGACTGAATAATGTGTAAAACATAATTTACAACTTAAATAATACATACACCAATCACATCTTGAGCATTAACAATGTGAACAAAATAATTACATCAGTGCTTCAGCCCTTTTCTTTTTAAATAGGCTACAAAATCATCCCTGTTGTTTAATCCTGGTGGAAAGCAGGCATTTAATCTTACCTGCCACAAATACTCTCACCAACCTAATTCTCCTTCTGCATCAAAAATTTTTAATAATTTGATATTCCCTCTAAGACAAAAAAATGAAAAATGCACCAAGCAACCACTGGTTTTATAATGCTTATCTAAAGCATGTTTAACATCACCTATCTCAATAGCACTTTTTGGGTTATTCCTGCCTTCTTTTTTTGAGTTTTTATTTGTTAAGTACGGTGACTGTTTCGAAATATACACGTTTGTCAGACTGTATTGTAACTGGTGAAGTGTGTATATGTGAATAGAATATGCTGGAAGGGAAGGGGTTAAGCTCAGCCCAGCTAATCTTAGAATCAATAGCCTGAAATTAAATGACTTGGTTTAGGCCATAAATATTTTATCTAACAGGCCTGAATTTAGCCAGGAATGCAATGTCTGGGCTGGGATCCTGCTCCTATTGTCCTTAGTGGTGAACTAATTGCTACCCCAGGGTACCACAGAATGGCTGGTTAGTCTCTGCAGGAAGGATGAAAGGGTTGGAATTGTTTTACAGTCTGCAGATGTTAGAATAAGCTTTAGCAAAGATCTAGCTGTGTATTGTGACACATCTGTGCCAAATCGTGACTCAAGTTCCAGTGAAGGGGTCATGTGGGAACCACAGTATCAGATGACTATATGTGATGTCATTCTGTAGCCAGCAATGAAAGTGTATTTAGATACTAGTGAGAGATCTGACAGATGATACTCAGCACTCTGTTTTGGAACTGACAAGACAACACATCCACTTCATCTTGCCTTGCTTTCGTAGGTATCTTAACTATTGATCAGTAATTCGTCAGTCAGTTAGGAAAATATAGTGAGATTAACTAAAAGTATTTTCCTGTATCTGTATGAGTCTTTCCAACTGTGTTATTGTTTATATTTTATGTAAACTGAAACTCTGGGGTTTATTGTAAATAGATATGCAGTATTTTCATGTTTTCTGTTTTATTATTTATTACTAAATATGTCTATAACCTTTACTGTGGCTGGTCTTTTAGAAAATATTTTAACCCTTGAGAGTAATTGCATTTATTTGGTGGCACTGTGGCTTCATGCTCTGAAAGTGAAATTCTTACCAATTGGTTAACACTACCATTTGTATAGGTATTCATTTTGCTAAGAGTAATTGGGTACTCTGGTAAGAGCCTTAAAGAAGCTGGCTGGTGCCAGTGAATCTACCTTATAATCTGGGTGGAGGTGGCATAATGGGTAAATCTGTGCCAGTCTTTCCAAGGTGTGTGTGTGTGTGTGTGTGTGTGTGTGTGTGTGTGTGTGTGTGTGTGTGTATGTGTGTGTGTGTAAGTTAAACCTCAAAAAGTGTGTGTGTCAGCTACTTGGAACAGGGGTACAGAACTCTGATTTGTGCTGAGAGAAAGGTGGTGTTTTATTTGGGGCTGGAGATTAAGTCCAGCTGCAATGCTGGAGTGTGCTTTCTGTGTGCTCTTAAGGGAAATTGTACTTGGTGCAGAGAGCTGCATCTGAAAATACTGTGTGTATCTATTTTTGTTTTAAGTGAATATTCCACTCTGGTGTCAGTGGTGAAGATTAAGGCTCCTTGATTACTGGCCCAGAGGAAAGGCATCACAGAAATGGCCATCGACTGTTGCACAATGATATTATTCTCAGTTGAATTTATTGTTTATTTATTTATTAAGATTTGATTACTGGGAAAGTCAGACTGGGTAGGAGCCCATTTTCAGTGTAGGCCAGGGGAGAAAATCTAAAAAGCATTGCAAAACATTTTAAGAATAATAAGTTTACAGTCTTTAAAAATAACTAAACAAAAATAAGTACTGTTTAAATAATTATACCAAATTAGACATAATATGAAAACATTGGTTAAGAACAGATGCAAATTATATGACAATGATTTAATAGTTAAAGTAATTTTAGCCATTTTATAGAGAAATGAAAGGGAAGTTAGTATAATACAAACAGTAATTGCAATACAACGTAAGAGAACATCAGGCCTATAGTATAGTTAGAGAGAAAGCTAGGGATGGGAAATTGATACAAGTAAGGACGTCGGTGAAGAAGGGAGACTAAGAAAATGTAAGGTATGAATAGGTATTTGTTCACATTTAGGGATCTAGTTTATCCTGGTATTGAATAAGAAAAAGCCAGCTTTGGCTAGGAAAAAATGTTGACTAGAAATGTTTAAGAGTTAGACCTTGTAGCAGAGATCCCTTAGTATCAGAGGATTTGGACCTTACATAAGGACATCTTATCATAGAGGTAGATTATCCACCAAGTTTGATCAATTTTGTGATACAGATTCTTTTTCTTTAATTTCTTCTGCCTTATTCATGTAAATATAACTGACCATAAGGTGTTTAGTTATTTATTTATTTAATTTTGAGCTTGTTGGCAATGTCTATAGTTTAATAGTTTGTAAAGGTAATAAAGAGTTAAATGGGTGGGTAGAGAAAAGCAACACAATGAAAAGATACATTGCATATGTTATGGGAACATGTAGACACTTTAATTGACTGGTGGACTATTTATAAATCAGAAAATAAATCTGTAGTTGTTTCTGTAGAAAACAACTTGCCAATAAAAAAAAAAAAAAATGGGGGGAATTTTATAAAGCCTGCATGGACTTATTTTCCATGTAGGCATAGTGGGACACTCCTTACATGAAAGTAATCCAGGAAACAGAGCTGAGGGACATGCACAAGCATGCCAAAACTGAAGTATCTTTGGCATGCAAATCACCTCATAAGCAGGTGAATTGTATGCAAATGAGGGTGGTAGACTGATCCAACAAGCAGATAAGCTGTCCTGCAGACCTCATGTTGGTGTCCAAAATGTACACAGAAAAATTCCATGTACAGGATGTTAAACAGCGGAACAGGTTCTGTAAAAGTGCAGTAAGAAGGACAGCATAGCTGACATGGATATCTGCAAAACTATCCACTATGTGTCCAAAACATAATGGAAAATAATTACAAATATAAAATCAGATCATGTTTATGCAGTGTGCCGCAGTACGCAAATATGCTGTTAAGAAAAAAAAATTAAAAAGTGTAAAAACAAAATTAGTACTATGTTACAGTAATGCATTATAGGACCCTATGTGGAGTATGTACAATGGTAGACTGCTGTGGTTGCTAATGAGAAAGGGCCTGGAATCATGTAGTTCCCAGGTTGTGTGCGCTGATCCCTATGCAAATGAGCTGGGGTTGCTGAATAGCAAAAATGGGTAACCGTGTCCGTAGATCCCATCTGGGTAGGCAGAGGATCATGTTGGTGAAAACAGAAGAGGTAGCCAACATCAAAAGGGGCTGTGTCTGCATCCTTTTAAGCTCATTGGAGCACATTGACACTTGTTTGTGTGGCACATTGTTATGCTCAACAAGGGGATGTGCACACTGGCTGCCAAGCTTTGTTTACTTTCAGGGCACAATTTTGAGCATGTTTGACCTTGTTTGCACAGTGTGCCATCGTGCTGAGCATCACTTTCCATGGGGGCATGTATAGTGGCTGCTGAGTATTGCTTACCATCACAGCATGTGTTTGCATGGTGCACAGCATTGCTGAATGTGGAAGGTTGCTAAAAAAATTGGCTGAGAAAGGCAATGAGATCTTAATTACTGATGAGCCCTGTTCCACTTGAACTTGGGTCAGTAACAGTCCTTAATGATGTACTTGGCAGCTGGAATGCATCATAAGTAGCCAATCACAAAGGCTGCACCTATAGCAGAGCATTAAAAAGGTTGCAGAAACCCTACAATCTGATTTCATTCTCATAGTCTGCACCACTGGAGTACAGACTTGGGACTTTTAACTGAAGAAATGCTAGGGGCTGCTGCAGGTCTGCTACATATGTATGTGCTAGATGCTGAAGTCAATACTGCTGCTACTGATGCTGACCATAGGCCTAGACTGAGAAGGGGAAGTGTATTTAGGCCCAGGGTAACCTTCCAGGAGCTACATGAGCTGGAGACTGTAGAATGCTACAGGGTGGACAGGGACATGCTAAAAAAATCACTGAGCTCTGCCATCCTCAACTCAGATCCAAAGACAACTGAGGGGAACCCATCCCAGTGTAAATTAAGGTATGTTGGTTGGGAGGGTGGCCTAATGGTTGAGGTGTTTGCCTTACAAACACAAGGTACAGGGTTTGAATCTCACAGGGGATAATTGGCTAGGCTTAAAATGGCTCACAAGGGCAGTTAGCCTAGTACTAACCTATGAACCTATGAACCTATGTGTATCTCCTAGGATACAAGCTATGGGTACATTCTAAAGACCAACTAGGGACATGATGGGGGTACCATAGTCATCAGCATCCAGGGTACTCCACCAGTTCCTGGATGTCATACTACCACATGCTAGTGAGCACAATTATTTTCCCTTCAACCCTGAGGTGAGGGCCAAAAGTATGCAACACTTCTACCATGTAGCACACTACCCTAAGGTACTGGGTGCCATAACTTGCACTCATGTACCCTTGACACCCATGCACTGGCCCAGTAATCAAGGAGCCTCAATCCTCACCACTAGTTGCCGTGAGGGGCATCCACATTTGGAGGCTACCAAGTACACGCACAGTAAAGTACAATTTCCTTTAAGGGCACACAGAGATCACAGTCAGTCTGGGGCTAGTTTCTCCCTTTCTCTCCAGATCCCCAATAAGACTCCCAACTGGCACAGCTATAGGGTACATATCTCAGCCAAGTGGTCAACCCAAAACCTCCAGCACCCTCTCTGTCCAACTAGTGCTTCATGTCCCTGTCCAAGTAGCTCACACACACACACACACACACACACACACACACACACACACACACACACACACACACACACACACACACACACACACTATGAGATATGAATTATATACAGACACACAGACACTCCAGGAGAAGGCTGGCACAGGTTCTCCAGCTATGCCCCCTTCTGCCCAGACTATAAAGTAGTAATGATTGCTACCAATTCCCCTTATCAGCTATTATAAAGGCCCTTACCAAAGGATGTCCAATTCTACTGTGCAATGTTATTATTATCCAATTGGTAAGTGTGACTAAGACTCGAAGGCTATTTGGGAGTGGCCTATACAGTGTCACCAAATATATGCAAGTGCTCTTAAGAGCTTAAATATCTCTACACACAAACCAGCCACAGTAAAAGGTTTAAAATATTTAATAATAAATAATAAAAACACAAGACACTACTCATCAATTCAACACAGTGATAACAGAGAGTTCGGAAATCACAGGAAAATACTTTAAAACAATATTGTAAGACAGGCTGACATAAACATAGAAAACAGCTAGACAAATCTGGCTATATTTCTATCTATCTCTAAGAGAAATCCTAAGATCTAAATAACTTGACTTACAGAGCAAACTACATTGCTGGTGAGTTGTTAACAGGTCTGAAGACAAATACAAAATGCTATTCTTTCTTTCTGTCCTTAAAGTGATAATACACAGTACTGCTGAGTCATTTCCGATTACATAATTCTTGTCTCTTCTCTGATTTAGTTCCCAGGCTAACAGAACTCAAAAATTAACATTTCTTTAATCTGTACCCACCAGGAAGCCAGAGCAATAAAGACACTTTACATGTGAAACCTAGTACTTATCTCTGTCTTAGCACAACACAAAGAATTTCTAGCTCAGACATCCTGTCTCCGAGCTTGAGATCATAAACAGTCGTAAAGTCTTTACTTATCAGCTTTCTTCCAGCAGGGTGCACTGTGATTACATTTTTGAAGCTCAACACAGCACACATTTTCTTACATTTGTGAAACCAGCCTGTGGCTCATATTAATATTTACAATGACATAGAATTATTTACAAAATTCTGTCTTGCTGGGTTGGAAGCCTCTCAGTTTTTTCACACACCCCCAGAGAACTCATGCTAGTTTTTCAAGTGACCCTTGTGAAACATTGCTTGAAAGGGTTGACTCTATCTGTGTATAACTTACCCCAGTCCCTGTCTTGAGAGCCCTTCTATGTTGGCATTGCTAACCCCACTGCAGTGCTGCACTGACATATCATATGCTTGCAACCCTAGACTCCATCTTAGCAACTTGGAATTTTGCTGGCTAGCTCAATGTAACCATATTAGGGGGCTGTGATCTGTAACTACAGTGAATTTCCTTCCATACAGATAAGGCTAAAGTTTCTACAGTGCCTACAATATGGCTAGACATTCCTTTTCTACAGCTGCATATCATTCCTCCCTTGGTTGGAGCCTATGACTGAGATAAACCACTGGGTGCTCTTTACCCTCTAAAAAAATCTTGCTAAGTACAGCCACCACCCCATGGTGTGAAGCACCCACCTGCACAACAAATTATTTGCTGTAATCCAGACTGGCTAACACAGGGGGTCCTCCCAAAGCTTCTTTAAGCTTCTGGAATGCCTGCTCACATGCTGTGGTCCACACTACCTTATCTGGTCTGTTTTTCCTTGTCAGGTCTATGAGGGGAGCAGCTATGGTACTATAAATAGGGACAAACTTTCTGTAGTACCCTGCTGTCCCTAAGAATCCACTCACCTGCTTTTTGGCAACAGTGGCTGGCCATGCCTGAATGGCTCCCACTTTGGTAGGTTCTGGCCTGATCTTACCACTCCTCACTCTATGTTCCAGGTAGGAGATCTCTGCCATACCCACCTGACATTTGCTGGGCTTAATGGTCAGCCCTGCCCCCTGTAGTCTGCCCAGCACCTCCCTGACATGCTGAAGGTGCACTTGCCAGGAATGGCTGTAGACGGCAATATCATCTATGTAAGCAAGGGCAAAATCTCCTGCTCCTGCTAGGATATGATCTACCAGCCTCTGGAAAGTCGTTGGGGCATTTTTCATCCAAAAGGGCATCTTTGTGAACTCATACAAGCCAAAAGGAGTCACAATGGCTAACCTCTCTCTAGCAGTGGGAGTCATGGGTACCTGCCAGTAACCCTTGTCAAGATCAATGGTGGTAAGATACTTAGCCCCACTCAGCTGCTCTAGAGCTTCATCTGTTCTAGGCATGGGGTAAACATCTTACTCTGTGTGATTATTTAATTTCCTGTAGTCCACACAGTACCTGGTGCTGCCATCCTTTTTTGGCACCAGCGCCACTGGGGAGGCCCGGGTACTGTTGGACTCTTGAATTAGCCCTAGTTCCAACATTTCCTGTGTCTCCTCCTTCAGAGCCTGTTTGACTCTCTCTGGCACCCTATAAGGGGCCTGCCTAATAGGCCTTTGGGTTCCTGTATCCACCTGGTGCTGCACCAGGTGGGTGCACCCTGGTCTCCCAGTGAACATGTCCCCAAACTCCTGTAACACTGCTCGGATTTCTCAAACCTGGGTAGGAGATAGCTGCTGGGATATTGCTACCCCTTCCACTGAAGAGATCAGTCACTAAATCTCCCTCAGACTCCTCCTGCAATCCACTGCAAATATTCAACATAAGGTCCTCCTTATCATGGTAAGGTTTCATCATGTTAACATGGTACAGTGTCTGCCCCTGCCTCCTGCCTAGCAGTTCCACCATGTAGTTAACATCACTGACCTTTCTTACAACCTTGTAGGGTCCCTCCCAAGCTGCCTGCAGCTTGTTTTGTCTGACAGGAAAGAGAACCATTACCTCCTGCCCTAGAGCACACTCTCTAGCTCGACCATTCCTGTCATACCAGACATTTCTCTGCTGTTGGGCTTCTGCCAGGTTCTCCTGGGCCAAGCCCATGAGTTCCCTGAGCCTTGTCCTGAGGTTTAGGACATATGCCACAACAGACTCCTTGTGGGATTCACACTTGCCCTCCTACTCATCACGAATTAAGTCTAGAGGACCTCTCACCCTATGCCCATACAACAATTCAAATGGTGAAAAACCTGTGGATGCCTGGGTACCTTTCTGTAAGCAAACAATAGATGGGCAAGTATTTGTCCCACTCCCCTCTTAAACTGGTCAGCAAATGCCCGTAGCATGGACTTGAGTGTAGAGTTTAACCTCTCAACAAGACCATTAGTCTGGGGAAGGTAGGGGGTGGTCTTAAGGTTTTTCACCCCAAAGTACTTATACAGACAAGCCAGCAGGTCTGACATGAAATTGGCACCTGTATTACTCAGTATTTCTTTTGGGAAACCTACCCTGCTGAAAATCTCTAACAAAGCATTTGCCACCTTTTCTGCCTCAATGGAGGACAAGGCCACTGTCTCAGGGCATCTTAAAGCAGAATTTACTACCTCTAGGATATACTTTTTCCCTGTGGAACTTGGGGTACTCAGAGGCCTCACAATATCCATAGCTACCCTCTGAAATGGCTTATCAATCACAGGTAAAGGCATCAAAGGAGCTTTCACCTTGTCTCCTGCCTTGCCTATCTTTAGGCACTGCTGACAGGTCCTGCAGTACCCTGTTACATCTCTGGAAATCCCAGGCCAATAAAAGTTCTGCATAATACGTCTCTTTGTACATTTTATGCCCACATGACCTGCAAAGGAATATCACTGGCTATGGCTAGACGTGCCAGATGGTAGGCTGTAGGCACTACCAACTGCTGTATTCTCTCACCTTCAAGTCCTCCCTCAGGGGTCCACTCACTATACAGTAACCCTTTGTCCCAATATACAGAATCTCCCTTCCCTTGAAAATCAGGTGCCTCACTAGCTAATTGCCTCAGTCCTTGTAATGTAGGGTCTGAGAGCTGAGCCTGACTCTGCTCTTTCTTTGTAACCCTTCCCAGCTCCTCTTCCACAGGAAGTCTGGTATCCTCTGACAGCAGTGCCTCACTGTCAGCCTGGGTACTACTACTCACCTCTGCCTTTGCAGTATCTCTATCCAAGGGAACATCAGTACCCAAAAGCATCTGTGGTTCACATTCAGTCTTACTGCTACAGAGGAGCTCCCTCCCTGAAGTAACCACCTCACTAGTCCTGGCTACAAGTATGAGGTCTGACTTGGTGTCCCCCAGGTTACCAGACCCACATGCTTGTCTCCAAGCTTGACTACCTGTAACTGTATTAACACATGGTACTGCCTTATCAAAATCCTTTCCTTTCAGGACATCTGCAGGATGGTAGTTTGGTACCCCTGTTGTCTCAAGACAACCTACTATTGGCATTTTGTCCTTCTCACTTACTGGCTCTCTCACCTTTCATTCCCCACCTTGCCTCCGTGGATATCTATATGCCAGATGGCACCACTAGTTGCATTCAAAATATTTAACCCTATGTCCTGGATGTGTACCTGGACTACTGGCTTCCCCTGCTACTGGTGGACTTGGTTGGAGCAGTCTGGACTGCCCCCCATGGGTTCCCTTAGACCCATGAGCAGCACTGGGTGTCCCTTTCTTGTGCAGGGATGCCCTGCTTGCTAGGTATAGGTCTCCCTTCCTCCCCAACTCATCTATTGTAGAGCATTGTCTATCAGCTAACCAGATCCTCATGTCCTCAGACAAAGTGTTAAGGGCCTGTTCCCTCACCAAAAGGTATGCCAGCCATTCAGAAATGGTGACCTGACATCCACTCATCCACCTATGAAAATGGGTGCTTAGTTCATCAACATATTCACACACACTTTCATCTGCCTTGCGTTTATGCTCACAACACTTTCCTATAAGCTTCAGGTGTTAGCATAAAGAATTCTAGCAAACCATTCTTTACAGCATTGTAGTTTAAAAAATCATGATCAGATAACTTGGGCAACACAGTTACAGCTTTACCATGGAGTAAAGGGGTCAAGAACCATAACCAGAGCCTTTGGTCAGCATCATACTGTTTACATACCTTCTCAAACATATGAATGAAACTATCAAAATTATCCCCCTCTGTTAACTGTGGAAGTAATTTACTGAACTTTTGTGCTTCTGGAATCCGGTTACTCGCTTCCCCATTACCTCCATGACTCTGGCAAAGAGTCAGCATCTCCTTTTCATATTGCTTCTGCCTCTTCTTCTCCTCAGCTTCCAGACATAGCAATGTCTCATTCTCCTCAGCCTGCAGACATCACAGTTTCTCATTTTCCTCAGTGTCTAGATGCCTCAGTCTCTCTGCTGCTTCTATTTCTAAATGTTTGGCATCCAACTCAAGTCTCTTTAACTCTGGATAGATTTTTAAGTCCTCTGTAGAAAAGTTGAGCTGTCCATTCTCTATGTGTTGTACATCTCCATGGCCAGTTTCATCTCTCTCCTGGTTGCTATTTTCTGATACAGCTGGGACCAAAGCTGCAATCATGTCTGCCTTAGTCAGGTTTGTATGCACCAGTCCTTTAACCTGGCAAAATAAAACAATTGTGATCTGACCTCTGAATGCTCACTGCATGGCTGATTTAGAGTACAAAAACACCTTCAGTGATCACTGTACACAAGCTACAGGAATTCACTATTCACACTACTACAAGCCAATTAATATGTGATGTGGCTAACTCACCACTATCAAACAATTAATATTTGATGTGGATATCCCACCACTGCCAAACAATTAATATGTGACGCCCGTGCACTGGCTCATTAATCATGGAGCCTCAATTCTCACGACAAGTACCAGTGAGGGCATCCACATTGAGAGGATAACAAGTACACACACAGTAAAGTACAATTTCCCTTAAGAGCACACAGAGATCACAGTCAGTCTGGGGCTGGTTTCTCCCTTTCTCCCCATATCCCCAATAAGACTCCCCACTGGCACAGCTATAGGGTTCAGATCTCAGCCGAGTAGTCAAGCCAGAAGAAGAATAAATTGTCAATGTTACATTAAAAACTGATATGCTAGTAATATTGCAATAGGGAATGGATGGCAAACTGATAAAGAGAAAATTCTCAGGACTGCAGCATCCACCTCCTTTTAAAGTACAACACAGTACAGATTAAGCAATTCATCTACATACTGTGGGAATAGAACCCGCAGCATTCTATATCAAAAGCAAGTATATTACCTGTTGTGCTACTAACACAAACAGACTTGGTATAAGCAGCACTAAACTTCTCTCCCCTGAAGAACTATGCAGCACGAAAAAGCCAAAATTTGTTGGAGGGAAAAAGGCCCAAACCAGGGACCCATTTTAAACATTGCTTGTATAATCTTAGAAAGTTGCTAGAATAGAATGTTTTGTGTTACCATGCATTTCCTGAAAGATAGGAAGACTGAAACTTAAATGGTTATCATTATTTAGTGAATTCAATTCTCACTGATTTGCCAGAAAACCACAAATTTGAAGAGAAGACCAAAGTATAAGCAAAATATTTTGTGAAACTTTGGACAGTTGAAAAAACTCCTTGAATCATGAGTGGTGATATGGGTAGAGCATTTAGGCTCTTGCTCTTTGTACCTAAGGTACAGGGTTTGAGTCTGAATAACCCTATACCCAATTGAGGCATTACACACACACACACACACACACACACACACACACACACACACACACACACACACACACACACACACACACACACACACTGTAAACTGCAGAGCAGACATTCAAAATACATAAACACACATAGCCCAAGACATTGTAAAATGCAGAGCAGACATTCAAAATGCGAAGTGGAACTGCCACACAAACATGTAAAGGACACAGCAAGACATTGTAAAATGCAGAGCAGACATTCCAAATGTGACCTAGCATTGCCAGGAACTGTGAGACATTCCATTTCCCATCCTCACACTAGTAAAATGAACCTTGAACAAAGGAACTAGCACTACCTTTCCCAAAAACATTCAAAATGTAAAGGAACTAACACTACCATTCCCTGAACATAAATAAAAGACCATTCTATTCCCAAGAACTGAGTGAGAGAAGTACACTACACACACTAAAATGCACCTTGTAAAAGCTACACTTGCAGAAATGCACAAGCCCTTGATAGCATTGTGAAAAAATGCGACTTAAGTTTCTGCACAGCAGTACACTGTTCCGAAAGAATTAATAACATAGTATTTTTGTTTACCTGGAGCCAGGGGAGGAAAGAAGTGCTATGCCTGTGTGAACTTGCACTGCCAAAACCCGTGGATCATTAAATTTAAATTAAGCAGAAATGGTGTGTTGTCTGACTCTTGCCGATGTCATCATGCACACCCTGCACATGATGTCAGGAACAGTTCCAAAAAAAAAAAATCAAAAAACCCATGGGAAATTCAAAAATTAAAGAGGCCACTCAGGAACTCATGGCACCCCAATATTTTGCCCTCAAAACTGGTATTTACTTAGGAATTCAGTATGGTTAAGAGGTATGAAAGTAATATAGTCACCCTGTGCATCAGACACGTTATTGCATTTCCCTGTATCGATGTCACGGATGGCAGGGATGTGGCATAGGTATCATCACATGTACAGGGTGTGCTGTGGGGGTGCCAGAGGCCTAGGCTGTGCCAAACAGGTGACAGCATGTGTGTGAGTCAAGAAGGGGTGCGGGTTAGATGGGCCATGGAGAGGTATTATGTGTGTTTGTTGGTGACCTGTATGCAACAGTGGCATTTAAGTGTGTGTGTGTGCACACAGTCAAGCCCAGTGCTAGTCTTACACATGTGTATGCTTGACTGCTGTGGACTGTACATGGTAGAGTGGACAGCTCACCATCTCTGGCCATGAACATGTGAACTAGCTCTGCCAGGAGTAACAGTGGCACCACCATGCCCAAGGTCAGATGTGGTGCCAGTACCTGATGGTGACTGCAAAATACTGGGACTGTGTACCACAGGGGATCACCCAGGACCACATACCCATGGCCTTCCACATCATGGTGTGGACAGCACACTTCCCTCTGTAGCGCTGTAGGAACTGCCAGAATGGGAGCATGACTGCTGCATGGCCATGTGGACTCCCAGCAGATGGTGTTTCTGACCTTCATCCACATGTCCAACTTCCAACTCCAACCAGATGTTCCAGCATAGACATCCTGTTGTCAAAATCTGACAGTGTCTCACTCCACTGTCTATCCACAACAGCAGGAAACTGATCCATGGTGAATCCAATGCTGTGGAGGCAGTCACAGATGTCAGATTGTGCTGCATCCATAACCCTATGCATCCATCTGGTGTTGAGTTCAGAATATGCCTGTGCCTACTTGATGGACCAAAACATGCAGCGAGTGACCCATGACATGACACCTACAACAGGTGCTGGATGGACAGCAGTACCCCTACAAGCACCCCTGTCAATTTGTCTGTGTGGGACCTTGCCAGCTTGCTGGCTATGGCCAGTGTCTACACTCACTGAAGCCATACTTGACACACTGTCCTGTTCAATGTCACCACCCTCTGACTGTCCCCTATCTGTGAACTCTGGGGACTGGGTATGTGTAGGCATACTGTGTGCAGTGACAATGGGGGCAAAAGAGGGATGTCAACCTCTGGGACAGACTCAGCCACTAACAACCTCACCTGTGCCTCACTATGGGCACCATCACCATCAGCATCTGATGAGACACTGACATCAGGTTGTGAGAGTGACACACTCCAACCCCCCCAGTCTCCTGTGAGAAGCAAACGAACAGTAGTACATTACTACCTGCACTATTATGTGTGGTAATCCACACAGACTCATACAGATGAGGATCCACAACTCCATTACAAGTCCCGCATCTTCACATCTCTGCTCCTATGCACAACAGACAAACTCACAACAACATACACAGACAAGTCAGGCCTGTTATAACATGCACATCAGCCACATCCAGTGAATGTTGCCAGCACAATACACCTGTACGATATGCAATATGACAGTTATGTGATAGAACTAAACATAGCCAGTGCACCTTTATTGAAAATGATATGCCAGTAGTAGTTAGTATCACTTTCTCAGATATGTACCATGAGTGTGGGCCTTTGCCCCCCCCCACCCCATTAATTATGGCTTTGTCCTGAGATCTTGCTGTAGGAGGTTGATAGGCATGTTAGTCATAGCTCTCAACCAAACAGGAACAAATATCAACAGACACAGGGCCTTAACCAGAGAACATGAGGGACATTCGGGGTCTGTTTTACAATGTTAGAACTAATCATGTGAGACATGGACTGAATCAGAGGAGGTAAATTACAGTACATCGTTTGATGTTACAGGGGTGTACATCTTCCCTTATTGTGAGTATGTACCATGTATAATTCACTAGCTTTCCTACAACAGCTGACCATTGTAGGTGAGACTGACAAGGACAGAGATGTGATTGAAATCAGGGACAGTTGAGAGGCATGCATGTAGGTGTAAGACAGCAGAGTATCAATGACATGTCACCCTCATAGATCTAAGGCAGGCTTACTGCTATAATCCCTATTCCCCATACCTCCAACCTCCCATTTGCATCCTGTTATATGTAGAATTCTATTACATACCTGGTGGAGTGCAGTACTCCTTTGTTGAACTTTGCTTCAAGTAATTTTTGATAATAGACTGTCTGTGTGTGTTAAGTCTCACACAGACCTGTTCCCCATAACCAGCTGCTTGCCTTTGTAAGGTACTGCTCATTACCAGCTAATTGCCCCTGCACCATTCTGTGACTCAGACTTACTAATTGCAACCAAAACAGCTGTATTGCACTATCATTAGCCAATGGCATGCCACCACAGTGCAACATATAAGGCCTTCATGTAGGCCTTGGCCCCTGTTTTAGTATTTGGGATGGACATTACTGAGGTGTGGAGACTACAACCTTGTAGAGGGTAGGTACAAACAGCATCCACTGTAGAGATTTATGATGCATGTCCACACTTTTGCCTCATACAGTATGTGTGGTCAGTGCCCCATGCCATTGTGGTCATCAGGCAATGCACTGTCAATCATTGTGCATGCATGCTACTGCAATAGTTATTATTCTATCAATTTGCTATCTTTGTAGGGCCAAACTGTTACACATGTCCCTATCTGTGGGCCTTTACCCCCCATTAAGTATGGCTGTATCCAGAATCAGATCCCTTGTTATAGGGGGTTGGGAGGTATGGTAGGTCTGTAGCAGCTACCTTCACATACAGCTGTGTATGCTACAGTCAGTACCTGCTGCTGCAGCCTACAACACATAGGGTGTGTGTGAAAATTTTGGTGAATAGCAAGATGCATGTGTAACTGTGTCAGCTGTATCAGGCCTGTCATTATGGCATTGCCAGAGCAAGGGTATTCTATACAGTGCAATTGGGTCATGCACATAAGGTACGTGTGTTATACAACAGTGCAACTAACAGAGTAGTAGGCTATATGGATATTTACATTGTGTCTCTGCTTGCAGGCCTTTGTTCTGCAAACTGGGTAGCAGTTAATTAATTTGCAGTAACCTGTAGGAAGTAAGATTGACTGACTTAGTCAGTACTTGCTGCCTTCACAATAATGTAACTGAAGTGCAACACAACACTGAATTCGAACTCAGGACTGTGTGTGGCAAACTGAACTACATGCAAGGCATTTAACAGACTGAGCTGCTGAGGCACTGCAAAAGCATGTGTATTTGCAGGATATAAAGACTTCCTAAGCAGATATCCAAGCAACAGCCACCCCTCAACAATACCCACAAATCACATATCTCACAAAATCAATGTGCCTCACAGTCACAGCCCTTAAGGCCAAACAACACACCAAATACACTTGTTATAGGGGACTCTATTGTCCGGCAAACTGACGTCCCGCTCACCAGACTGAACAAGGAGAAGGTCACTGTAAGCTGCCTGTTGGGTTCCAGGATCCGCCACATAACGCAAGCACTAAGGTCACTCCAAAGCAAGTACAAGTATGACTCCGTCATTGTCCATGCTGGTGTGAATGACCTGAGACGTACCTCCCTGGACTACATGAAAAGAGACATAGAGGAGCTCTCTGACCATGTAGCCCAGGCTTTTATGACCCTGACCTTGAGTAGCATCTTGCCCTCACCAAGAATGATGTCACAGTATAAAGACAAAATGATCAGTTTCAACAACTGGCTAAAGTATTGGTGTCATTCAAAGGGGATCCAGTGTCTGTCAGCCTGGGCTGACATGCTCGACAAGCCACGTTGCTTCGCTAGGGACGGCTTGCACCTGTCACCCTTAGGCTTTCGTATACTGGCCAAGGCAATTGCCACCCCCATAGTGCCTTTTTGAGGTAAGGCTCAAAGGACAAACCCACCTCCATAGACAACCCAAAGATAAAAAAAACTAAAGGTGATGCTACTCAATGCCAGAAGTCTAAACCTCAAGATGCACGCACTCGAGACTCTCCTCAGTATGGAGAAAATCAATGTCTGTGCAGTAACAGAAACCTGGTTCAAGGCTCCTGAGAGCACCCCAGTACTACCAGGTTATAACTCATACCATGTGTTTTGGCCCCAAAACTCAGACCGAAGCACAAAAGGAGGGGGGGTATCTATATTCATCAAAGATACCTACACCTCCAGGTTAGTGGCACTGCACGAAGCATCGGAAACCATCCATGTGCAACTAACAGTGGGCAAAACTGCCTTTCAGTTTGTAGCCTGCTACAGAACATCCTCCCTATTACAGGAACCCCACTTGGCATTCCTGAGAACACTGGAGAATATGAAGGTCTCTCCAAACACTATATTATTGGGTGACTTCAACTACCCAAACACTGACTGGGAAAACTACTCAAACCCAAACACCCTCGCCCAACGGTTCCTTGAATTTATAAACTCTAAAGCAATGGAACAACTGGTCACCACTCCCACAAGAGGGAACAACATATTGGACCTGGTCATCACCAACATGGGGACTCTATGTTCCACACCAGAGGTAAACCCCTCATTGGTAAGATCAGACCATAAAAAAATTTCCCTGGACATCCATATCCTGTCCCCACCCCCAGCCAAGGGAATCACTGTAAAGAATTTCTCAAAAGCCAACTTTGCACTTCTCAAGACTGAGGTGGAATCCTTCAAAGCCCCTGGGCCAGAGGATAATACAGCCCAATCCACAGAATCCTTTACAAATGCATTCTATGAGCACCTGCAGGAATGCATGGATCATGCTATCCCAAATAAAACCAAGACTCACTCCTCCAAAAACAGGAGATTGGTCTGGTGGACCCCGGCCATAAATAAGCTATACAACAGAAGGAGGAAGCTACTACATGACAGAGCAAAATCCCAAAAAGGGAAGGCATCTCTGATCAGTATTAGCAAGAAACTTCGATCCCTCATAAAATCATCAAAGGCCAGTTTCGAAAGAAAAATTGCTCTAGACACTAAAGACAATCACAAGGCCTTCTTTAGTTATGTCAGGAACATGGGTGGAAACTCCCAGATATGCTCTGAATTGTTGCATAATGATACAAAATATACCAAACCTACTGACATAGCCAACATCCTGGCAGACAGATTCAGTGCAAACCCCCCCCCCAAAGAAGAAAACACCTATCCCAACTGAATGTAACCTCCCTGACATCACATATGCACAGGTGAAAGCTGCCCTCTCCAAAGCAAAAAACACAGCATCTATGGGACCGGACAGTGTCCCAGGATGTGTCTTACACGAGCTCCAAGAAGAACTGAACCCTCACATTAAGTCACTGTTCAAACTTAGCCTTACTACAGGATATGTACCCAAAGAATGGCGTACAGCTACAGTGGCCCCACTCCACAAAGGTGGTGCCACAACGGACCCCGGAAACTATCGCCCCATAAGCTTGACTAGTCTGGTCTGTAAAGCTATGGAGCGTATTATCATGGAACTCATAAACAAAGACATTGGGAGCCTCCAGACACTGGACCCTACCCAATTCAGCTTTGTTAAGGGCAGATCTTGCCTCTTAAACCTAGTTGATTTCTTTGAAGCAGTTACCAAAGCCATAGATGAGGGCAAGGTAGTCCACACAGCCTACCTGGACCTCACAAAAGCCTTCGACACAATACCCCACTCAGGCATCATAAATAAGCTTACCAGCTTAAATATCAACCCCTATATCACAAGATAGGTTGCAAACTGGCTCAGAGATAGAACACACATGGTCAGAATCACAGGTGCCATGTCCGAATCCAAACCAGTTACAAGTGGCATCCCACAGGGCTCAGTTCTGGGACCTCTCTTGTTCGGTATATACTTCTCTGAAGTTCAGGCTAACACAGGGGGTTATGGCTAACAAAGTTCGCAGATGACTGCAAACTGGGGACCATAATCGAATCTCCAGCTGACACAAGCATCCACCAAAAGGGTCTCACAGAGACGGATGCTTGGTACCAGAGCCACGGCCTCAAGCTAAATGCTAAAAAGTGCATAGTCATCCCCTTTGGGAAAAACAAGGTGCCCACAAATTACCACATAGGTTGTAATCCATTAAGTACGGAAGAAGTAATTAGAGATTTGGGGACCAACGTAGATAGTAATCTCTCCTTTGATAATTACGTTGCCAAAGTGGTTAGAAAGACCTTCTATATAGCCCACCTTATCACGAAAGGGCTCGCATCTAGATCAAGAGAGGTCATTGTGGCCCTCTACTCGTCACTCATCAGGCCCATAATTGAATGCAATGCCCCTTTTTGGATGTACCTTACCCAACACCTGCAGCAACTGGAGAGACCCCAAAAGTACCTCACCAAGAGGATCATGGGCTACAAACAGATGTCCTATGCAGCTTGACTAAAGAAACTCCAGCTCTACTCAGTTGCTTACCGCCTACTCAGAGGCGATCTATGCCTGACGTACAAAGCCATGTCAAACCCAGAATTAATGGACATGCTCCAGCTCAAAAAATCTAAGTCCCTTAGAGCTACACGCTCCAGGGACCTAAACCTCAGCACAAAAATAAATACGACATGCTGGAGGGACAGATTAATTTCCCAGAGGCTCCCCTCACTCTGGAATAGAATCCCAATTCATGTTAGACATAGCCCCTCGCTGACCCTCTTCAAGCGAAATTTGGATGCGTGGATGGGAAATCACAAATTCACCCCTGGGATCTCTCCTGTATCCCTGCTAGACAGAGGCACAGTAAACTAATCTTAAAAGGGTACCTTCTGTGACCTACTTTACAGAGGCACAGTAGGCTAACATAATAGGGAGGCGGAAGCCAAATACACTCTGGCTAGGCTTATAAATGCCCTAGGGCAGAAAGCCTAGTATCTACCTATGAAACTATGAACCTATATGTGTACATATACAGGCTGTGAAAAACATTTCCACATCCATGAATATGGGCGTGGCTTTATATGGCTGTAGTTCTGCACCAGGGTCCCAGTTGTACATGTACTTTCCCATTTCTGCCTTAGCAGGTGACTTTCCACAAGTTGCTGATCAAAGAGCACATATACCTGCTATCACAGGCCTCACTTACATCCATTAGTATGTCTTCATCATTATTTATTATTGCACCAGAGTCCAGGGTACACTCCCAGTTTTAACATTAGTTTCTTATTTCAGTTACATGCGTAATGTCTGTAAGTAGCAAGCAGTATGTTTTGATGGAAACAGCTATGTATCTTAAAGACTGTGTAGCATAGTGGATTAATGCAGTGTACTATAATTGAAAGGGGCCTGGGTTCAACAGATGGCAGAAGTGTTTATTTTCTACATATGAGGAACACGGTAATAGACATATATAGACATTAAAGCACTTTAAAGTTCATTTACTGTAAGCTGAGCAAAGCGTCATGGCATGCTGCTCTGAGCAAACCTGCACTAAAAATATAAAGAAAAGGGGATGATAAGAAAGTGGTGAAATGGGGGCAAGCAGGGGGAAAAACAATGTGAAAGGCAAGTAGGGATGTGCAGGACGGGTGTAGGAAAGAAGCATAGCTATCCATTTCTTGTACAGCAACAGATGTGCATCTTGACAGGTTTTGCAGATGAATTTGGATTCTCAAACCCCAGAGGGAGAGAGGGGTGAAGACAACATAAATGTGTTGTCAAGCCAATTGGATCACATTAGTTGTGTCCAGTGGACACGTGTGAAATGGAGACAGGTGGCCTTTTTTTCTTTTAAGGAGAGAGTGGAATGTTGGGGAAGGGACATAGGTATGTGTGGGGAGGTAAGTTGGGTAGGAGAAGATGCAATAGCAGACAGACAAGACAGCAGACAGGGAAAATGTGTGACACATGTGGGGGTAAATACCTTGGATGGGGAGAGTGTTTTGGAATTGGAGTCACATGTGCCTACAGATGGCAGCAGCATGACTGACTTCCCCACCCATGGGCAGATGACACTGCTTCTTCACTTCCCCGAAGGAGGCTGTGCTGGAGGGTGGGCACCAGGGCCAGCCTGCCCCACCAGGTTGGCCAGTGTGCCTTCAATCTGGTGCAGGTGACATGATTAGGTCTGATGAACAATCCTGTGCACCATGACCAGCAGTTCCTGTTGGGTGACTGCAGCATCTCCACCACAGCTCCCAAGGGGAGGCTGGGCCCCATCCCTTGAGGCAGTTCCACCTGATGCCATAGGTGGTACAGGGTAGTGGAGGGGGCACCACTGGCCTGGGTCTGAGACATGCTATGACCTGATGCCACGGCCAGTTAAGGCAAGACAGGTGGATCACCGGGAAATGGCCTACCTTGACATGCTGTGGTGATGGAGGTATAGCAATATGTATAGGTTAGTTATGAACAAAATGTAGTTAGTAATAACAGCATTCCAGAACAGTGGAAATAATAACCCAATTACTTGTCAATGCATATTATGTGAAACACAACAATACATGCCAGAACAGTCAGTATGTTAACAGCATGCCAGTTACAGTTACAGCATAAGGCCAACAAGATAGGTAATTCAACAAGATATGTTAATATGAAACCATAATAATACATAAAAATAATAATACACATGCCCAAAATACAGGTAATTTAACAACATATGTGAATAATAAACAATAACCAATGGATAACAATAACAAAGAAAGGAGATAAGGGGTGGGGAGAGAGAAGAACAGTCCATTAGTACCATTATAGGCTATTTACTCCCCTATAGCTGCTGTAGCATGTACATACCTCTCAAGATATTTGCATGGGACAGTATGGGACAGGCAGTCACATCTGTGGGTATACAACTCTACACGGAATACTTGCACATCATGCAGACCTATATAACTACTAAGGTGTACTGTGGGATGATGTAGTGATACTTTGCAATTTAGGTAGTGAAAAATGATATGGTGCTGCTTACTGTGATGGATTTGACGTCTTCTTAAGACACTCAGTCTTGCTGGCTGGATTCTGCTTAAAGTCAAAGTCTGGTTATATTTACATTCACAGTCTGTTGCATACAGAAACTTGCAGAATATACACTGATGAGAGAATATACTTTGCAGCATAAACTTAAAGCAGTAACAAATAACTTTTCATAATAAACCAAACAGACTAATGTTGCAGCTTAAAGTACTGTTCCATTTTACTTCTCATATAGTACAGATGATGTGAGAGATATAACATTTACCTCAAGACAAATGCTCTACAAATACCTCTAACATAACTGGATTCATACAGATCTTTATATACAATTTTAGTCATGCACATACATATACATTTCCTCTTGGTATTCTATTTTGGAGAATTGCTCATCCTGTAGAAACAGTACTAATTGTTGCAGATGCTGACGCAAACTGCTGACAATGATATTATTTTTTCAGCTTCCTTGTTTAACAATGTCTTGTCACATTTTCTGACAGTGTGCACATCCTGTTTTTTTTGTATTTTGTATAAGAACATCTGTTCTTGTGCCAAATGCAGAAAAAGGAAACACATTTTCACAGTGTCATTGCCCATTCTTTAAAAGCAGATTTTGCATTTTTGCTCTTGCATACATCCTGTTTTTAAGTCTGTAAGGAAAATAATGTCCATTCAGCAGGTTCCTTATTTTCCAAGCCATGGTCATTTAGTATGAATGCTGATCACATATTACTAAACTCTGTTTCTGCATTTAAGCAAGCTTTTTCTTTCAGCATATTTACAACACAATTAATTTCAGCCTTATATTCATAATATCTAGCAATTCCCTCTGTTTTTAAACATACTCAAAACTTTTTATATAGAAAACACATTAAGAAACAAACCTTTATTACTACCAAATATGAATGTATTTAACAACTTTTTCATTTGCAGACCATTCTGTGAAAATACTTTATCAGTTATGAGCTGTGTCTGCTTTAATTCTATTTTTTAATTTGATTAATTTATTCTTTGGAATCACAGAATTTAATTTATGACTTAGAACTGTTCCATTAACTCTTACATCTGATGAAGTTTATCAAAGAAAAACGGAAAGCTTAAGACATTTATGTATTGGTGTTAGTGCTTGTGGTTCTGCAACTACTTGGAATCAACTTAATAAACGGGTGTTCACAGAATAATCTATCTGTGGCTTTATTGTTTCACCTGACAGTGGTACTAGTGTGGATTACTTATTAAAATGGACCTACCACACAAAGATATGGGTTCAATGAACCAATGCTTCATGCATACTCAAAACCCTACAAATCTTACTGGTGTCTGTGTATACCATGGCCAATGTTCATGTTGTTGTCAGGTGGATGGGCAGCTATATGTTGGTGTGACATCATTCCCTTTGAGTTTGGATCATCAGTCTATATATACTGACCATGTGGTGGAATCTTTGGAATCTAAGATGGCTTCATTATGGATAATCAGTCTATATACTGAACATATGGTGGGATCTTTGGAATTTAAGATGGCTTCATTAAGCATTATGTCAAATTTTTTGCTTGCTAGGTTAATCATTAATTGACATAAACAGTTAAGTTGGGTAATACATTAGCAAAATTAATTTAAATTTGAATATTATCTGTGTGTTTTTGCTCATTAATTTTAGTTATAAACAAGTCTTATTTTTGACTTTCCTGCTAGAATTCATATTATATGTGTAAAACTGACATTATGATTCATTAGTGCATGTTTGATCAGATTCAAACCAGCTTGATGTACGGACTTCCTTGTAATCACTTGCTGGGAAGCCAGTATCCACACATAATTGTGTGTTGCACCCTGATAAAAATAGGAATAAAATGTGGTGTTACTACGGAAAAAGGGCAGCTTTTAGCATTTTACTCTAGATATATATTATTTGATTATTTATTTGCCTGATCTGATAACTGAGAAGTTAGGAAGACTAGGGTTGTGTGTTTTTTTTCCAGCCATGACAGAAAATTACAGAAAAAAATGAAAGATTTCAATAAAAGTAGACCAGATTGCATTCTACAGCTATGAGGCTGTACATATTTAGGATGACAGGTACAGTCTGACTGAATTTGAATAATATAACAAAAACATTACAAATACTACATGCCTAGCTGAATGAGAGAGAGGGATAAGTAATTTAGCAAGGTAATGGTCAATGACCCCTGAAAAAAATATTCTCCTTCAGTTATGTTATATATATTTTTAAGTACTTTTTTTTATTTAAAAATTAGACCTTTGTGTGTGGTAACCATTGCAGGACTTCTAATCAGTAAAATAATAATGCAGTTATCTATATTTCTGCAAGCATATTATATCTGTAGCTCATTCAACAAAGATAGAATTGTCACTTTGAATATCCTGTTTCTTGTTTTGTGAAAGCAGGTTTCATTATTTTTAGAAGATATATATCAGGAGCACCACCAAGTCAGGTAGTTTGATTCTCATCAGGGAAATGTTGGTGTCAGGGACAAGATTGCATAGAATTACTATCCCTTCAGCCTTAACACATCAATAGGTCAATTTCCTAAAGGATTTCAGCATCTTCTTTATATTGGGTGGGATGACTTTTTGTCACTTCAGGCCATAATAATGAACTTCTGATTCTATGTTTTTATATCACTGTCTCAACTGCTTTTTTGTTTAAGCAAACAAATATATATTGTGCATGTGTATAAGACATTTCTGTGTATAAATACACATGCACTCTCCCTCTTTCTCTGTGTCTCTGTCTTGCACACACATGCAGACACAAACACATACACACACAAATTTTAGGCCCCTGACATAATCAGAGATAATTATCAGGCTTCCTGCAAGAGGATAGTGTCCAATATGCCCTATTTTCATTCCATAAATCCAGTACTTTTTGCCTAATGTTCAAGAACATCAAATTCCATCATCATCCTACTCTAATCTGCAAGAAATGTCTTCCTAATGAAGATTTCACCCTCTTGACTTCCACAAGTAGTGGATTGTTTCAAGTGCTCCTTTCATGCTGCAAACAAAATGTGATCCCTAACAAATGCCAACGTCTTCCTCTTTTAAACAATTGTAAACCCAGATTTAATCTGACCTTATCTTTCTGTAATGTAAAGAAAATAATTTTAAATTCCTTAATCTTTTTTCATATATTAAGGTAGAAAGTACTTTAGTATTTCGTTTTTCCCAACCTGCCTACCTTACTCTATTAAAGGCCTTATTACTGTTTTATATATATATATATATATATATATATATATATATATATATATATATAGGAGGTGTAACCTTAATGTTCATAGACCTTACTGTTCTTAATAACATTCTGACCACGTAAGACATATTCCTCAAAATCTTATTCATATGCACCTTGAATTTAAGATTATTATGCAGTGGTGGTGCTGCAGTAGCGCTGTCACCTCACAGTAAGACGTTATCCCATTCGATTCTCAGCTAGAGCGTTTTCTGTCTGGAGACATGTGTGAATGGGTGTACCTTCGTTGAAGGTTGTGCATCAGGGCTGGCAACTTGGCATGTAAAAATCTATTGCCAATCATTAGCGGACCGGAGTTCCGCTGTGGCGACCCCTAACCGGGAAAAGCCGAAAGACACAACACAACATCAATTACTACACCTAGGTCCTCAAAAACTCACATACCTCAATTATACTATCCCAGCTGTAAGGCTATTTTACATTATGTCCAACTAAATGCATACTTTCACATTTGTTCCCACTGAAATGTACCCTGCTCTGTTCAGTCCATATATATCAGCTATCTAAATATTTTAAATGTCTTATTGACCTCTTATTGATGCTGTGATTCTGGCAATTTTAATATTATCAATAAATTCCTCAACCCAACATCTATTTGGTGGTGGAAAGGATGAAATGAATGTATAAAATATCTAAGGACCCATAAAAGATTTCTTTGAAGCATTCTTTGATACATTGAATTCCTATGACCAACTCACCTGAATACAAACCCTTGACTATGTATCGCTTAACAAAGTTACAGTTTAATGGACAACATATTTGTAGAGTAGTTTCTACCAGATTAGAGTTATAAATCTGGTTTTATAATCAAAAGGTCTGGGTTCAAGCCTTAATTGGCTAATATATAACATTGTGGTTTTGTTTTTACAACATGTGTAGTCAAAGGAGATTTATACGTGAACATTTTGTGAGGGGATGTATAGTGCATGTTTTGTATGCATGAGGTACTGGATTCAATACCCAGCATCTACATAACTGTATTTCATGTGGTACTAGTGGTAAAGGGTTTGATTCACTCAGCCCACATTTGCCTACTGTGTGACAATGAGCAAGTCACTTAACCATATAGTGCTTTGAGGCAACTGGAAAATTGGGTTAGGCTCTTCAAGGGTGAGGTAGCATGCAGTATTTTACAATAATGATAATAAAACCTTAACTATTTGCTTCTAGTGTGTTCACACTTCAAACACATTAAACTAAGTGAAAATTTTAAATTCATAGGCATGGGCTCAGTGATACCACTCCCAAAGCACTTTATGCTTAAGTGACTTGCTCACTGAAGGCAAACAAAGGCTAAGATGATCAGTCCTTATAACAGAGGAAGTAACTTGTCAAGAACGCATAGACTTAATCCTCTGTACCAACTGTTAGATGGAATTATGGCATTTGGAAGTATTGCTAACTCTCCAACTGTCCAAATCTGTCTGGGTTCTACACCTCACTTCCAAATCTGACCATTTAAAAGGACCATCCTATCACGGCATGTGTGCTCATTTAGTGACAGTTTATTCTGCACTGTGCCTTTACTTGTAGACAGGATGAAAGAACAACTCTCTGCTATTGATTGATTTTCACAGTTCTCTCAATTTCTGTTTACGTACAGCAGTACTGGTCACAAGGTTTTTGTCTGGAGTGTAGACATATTCATCCCATATAGATATTTGCAGTTCTTCCTGTACAGCTTTCTGTCCTTCCCACAAATAACAAAGGATCTTAGCACAGCTGCCTAGCCAACAATTTCAGCTTTAGAATGCAAATATTTTCTATGTTTTTTTGATTTGATACTGTCTCCAAATAAAATATGGTACTCTTGTCCAGTTTCTATTATAATAATATTTCAATCTCTGATGATTTCTTTCTATTATAATAATATTTCTACTTCTGGAGATTCCAAGATGGCGGTCATCTGAGAAGCGCCCTCTCCTTTTAGCTCCAGCTACGTCTCTTAGGTCAAACCTATATTTCAGCTTTATCCAGGCTAAAAACATGTGCAACTGGGAATTCTCTCTTAAAGTTTACTCTTTTAAGACATCTGAGAGTATATCAGTAATTCTAATCCGCGATAACTGCCTACTTTAGCCTATTACTAATTGCGAGCAAACCTACACGTGGCTGTTTAGAGGCCCTAGTTTTCAGCACCGAATCCAGTGACAGCACCCATAAGAACAAATAGTGGTGTACAAAATGCCAAGAGAATCTGATAATATGGACATTCAAACTACGAAATCCAAGCTGTCTGCTATTTCCACATCGCCGGAGAAGGAAGCAAAAAGACTAAGATCATCAAAACCAGTTCAGGAACAAACAAAAGAACCGATCAAACAAAAGGCCGAAGGTTCACTACTAGTGGATGAGTTAAAATGTGCACTCTCACCACTTCAAGAAGCCATTCAGGATCTATCTGTCAAAATGAATTCCTTCGGTCTAACAATCAGCAAAATTGCTGATAGATTAAATCTAGTGGAAGAAAGATCTAAGTCTAATGAGTTTGAAATCGACCATATGAAAGAAGCTCTCCAGACGAAAGATAAAGCAGTTAGCAACATGCAAGCTAAAATCTTACATCTGGAAGCGAGAAGTAGGAGGAATAACTTGATTATAAGGAGTCTAAGTGAAAATTATGAGCCAAACCTACTTATAGAAGTCACCGCTCAAATCTTTAACAACTTATGTCAAGAAATAAACTCCCCACACAAGTATATCATTGAGAGAGCACACAGGGCTCTCTGGAGGCAGCAATCGAATACACTACCAAGACCAGTGTATGTTAAGTTGCTCAACTATCAAGACGTTCAATCTATTCTAACAGCTTATAAGAAAATAAAACAATTCTCATGGAACAATCAAGTAATTACAATTTTACAAGATCTTCCCCTTGAAATAAGAGAGATGTGGCGTAAACTTGCCCCTTGTTGTGCTGACCTTATTTTCCAAAAAGTTAAATTCCAAATGAAATTTCCCTCAACTTTATCCTTTAATCATAAAGAAATGAAGCTCTCTATGTCATCACCTAAAGAAGCGGAAGCTATTTTCGTGAAATGCTTTGGCTCAGCTCCTACCAATCGCTGAATTTCTTCCTGTGCTTTCACTTCAAGTGCTGATGTTCCATCCTTTGTATATATCCTTCCAGTGTTGGTAATAATAACCAGGCTCTCTCACCACAAAGTTATAAAAGGCAATTAGGAAGTCTATGAAAAACTCAAAGTTCATGTAGATCAATGCATTCAAATCGACAAAACAGAAACGGCAGCTTCACTTTTCCAATAAGAAATCCAGTGTATAATCACCAAAGAACCTTTATTGTTTGTAAGCGCTTTCGCGTAGTCACCACTACGCTTCATCAGACAGTGCAAATAACATTATAGAATCTCTATTTATACAAAGAAGTAAAAAAAGGCGCCAAATTAAAACTAAAGGATTGTTCAATTGTTCAATTATTTAGTTAATTAAACTGTAGGTTAATGCATGCTATCTCAAAAGAAGAAAGAATTTCGGAATCTTAAAGTGAACCATGCTATTTATAAGCAATCATCCAGCTATTAATCAAAACTAAAACGTTAGGCTGACAGCGAGTGATAGTAATAATAATAAATAAATAAATTAATTAATTAATGAATAATCGTACATTAGTACAGAAAAGCACAATATATACACATGATAAAAATCAATGAATACACATAAAAGGTGGAACAGAGTAAAAACAGAATAAATAATGGAATACAATAGATACTTGTAAATACCTTGTGTATTGTAGTATGAATACTTATTTCAAAATAGTATATCAAATACCTTTGTCAAATGTCTAAAAAAGGGGTTAATCATTTAAATAGCAATAAATTTTATATTACTCAATACATTCTTATTTTAAGGTATGTAATATATATAATATAATATATAACTTCTATTCTTAAATTATTATTGATTAAAATATATATTAATTAATTAATTAATTATTGTGATTAAATCATTTAGGTATTCAGTATTTGATATTCAATATATGATAAATGTATATTAGTGTGGCAAATAATTAATTAAATAAATAAATAAATAATTTTAACACATCAATGCAAATACATATGTAACTATTATTAGTAGGTGAATAAATAATCAATTAATCATTTTTAATGCTTAATGTTATAAATAAATAAATGCTATGAATAAATATGTAGAAATAGTATAAACATGATGATATATATATTAAAAATGTATACATGAATACTGATGAAATGCAAATATTAAAATTTTTTGATTAATTTATATTTATAATATTTGTGCAAAGGTCAATGCATATAGAAATATAAAAACTACAAACTAAAAACTAAAAACCAGGGCTAACAATCTATCTAGCTTCCAAAGCAGGTTTAATCGAAACTTGATTATTAATACCAGGAGGTATATGTGCAGCCAGTCTCAAGATCCATTTTAATTCTTTATTATTCAGAAGTAATGAATTATCTCCACCTCTATTGTTATGTTTGACTATTTCTAAAACCCTAAAGTCAAAGTTATGGAGGGGGTATTCCAAAATGTGTTTCGCTAAGGCATTTAATTCATTCTTCTTCTGAATATCATACAAATGGCCATATATCCTATCTTTTAGGCATCTTTTTGTAAGGCCAACATAAAAAGCTTGACAACTTTTGCAGGTAGCAAGATAGATGAGATTCTTAGTACAACAATTTGCAAAAAACTTAGGCTGAAAAACAAAATTCAGTGTGGGGTGTTGAAACTCTAACTTTTTTGAAATAGAACCACATCTGTTGCAATTGTAACAGGGAAATGTGCCTCTCCTATGGCTAAATAGTAATGGTGGGTTATGAACTATGCATTTGTCATTGCATAATAGCCGTTTTAAATTCAGGCTATTTTTAAACATAAAGTGTGGCCTGTCACCCACCAATTTCTTAACAAAAGGGTCTATAATAAGCACCTTCCAATTGTTGTGGAAAATCCTCTTAATGTCATTAACAATACTAGTGTAGTTTAAAATTACAGATACAAATTCATTATGCCTATTAAGATTTGTTCTTGTCTTAGTGTGGACTTGATGGTTCTCTAACGATGTGTTTTTAATTATATTATTTTTGATAGTTGCAACCAAACCTGAATCATATCCTCTTTCCCTAAATAGTATCTCTAAATGGTCTGCTTCTATATATAAGGTATGTGTGTCTTTACAGAGTCTTTTTAATCTGATAAATTGTCTCTTGACAATGCCGGGAAAGACATATCTGGGATGCATACTGTCAAAAGTCAAAAGTGTATTCCTCCAAGTAGGTTTCCTATATAACGTGGAGCTAATGGTACCCTCTTTTGTAATGTTTAAAGTCACATCCAAGAAATTTATAGATTTAGATGAACAATCCATAGTGAATTGTAAAAAAGTGGAGGTACTTTCAAGATAATTTAAGAACTCTTTAAAGTCAGTCTCAGTACCTTCCCATATAATAAAAATATTGTCCACAAAACGTTTATAGACTTTTATCTGAGCAAACAGGGGGTGGGTAAATAGGCATTTGCGTTCCCATGCTAAAACAACCAAGTTGGAATAGGTATTAGCACACGGGGTGCCCATTGCCACCCCCCATTTCTGTAAGTAATAATTGTTCAGAAACATAAATGCATTATTATTTAAAACTACATCTAACAGTTGACCTATAAGTAGCTGCCTATCATTTGAGAAGGAAGTTTCTGACACTAGTATTTCTCTTACAGCTTCAATACCTAAATCATTAGGGATTGATGTGAAAAGATTTTTCACATCTAGAGTTATAAGAAGATATTCATGCTGATGAATAGCCAATTGTACCTCTGATAAACAGTCTAGCAAATGGCAGGTATCTTTTAGGATGGTAGTAAAGGAATCGACCACTGGTCTAAGTAAAAACTCTATGAGACATGAAATGTTAGCAGTGACCCAATGATCACCTGACACAATCGGTCTAAGTGGAATGGGATATGTGTTTTTATGAATTTTCGGGAGTCCCTTAATAATGGGTATGGTGGGGATATCTATCAGTAAGTAACTATACATTTCTTCACTGATTTGTCTGCAAATAAATAAATCATATAAAGTGTCATGTACATTCTTAATTATTGCATTTACTTCATATAACTTCAATTTTACATAAGTCATTTCATCGTTAAGCATAAGACACATGTTTGAATTATAGTCAGACGTATTTAAAACTACTACCCCACCCCCTTTATCAGCTGGTTTAACAGAAATTTCATTGCATTGTTTCAAACGTCTTAAAGAATTAAATTCTTCTAAAGTTAAATTGTAAAAACCAGGTTTTATCTTGCTAGAAAATATTTCATACAAATCATGTTCACATAGATTTAAAAAGCATTCTATATTATGAGGAAATGGGGGCATAAAAGTGCTTTTCCGTTTAAAACAGTAAAACCAGTACTATTAGTACAGTCAGCTTTCTCTTTGAAAAAGACTTTTAAAGCTACTCGTCTACAAAATAGTCTGAGATCAATCAAAACATCACTCAACGTGTCAGCACTAGCTGGGATGAAGTTCAGTCCACGATTTAAAAGGGAAATATCCGCATTAGAAAAATTAAAATCAGAGTAGTTATATAACAAAGCAGTCACATTTTTGTTCGTCTTGTTGGCTGAAAATTTTCTTTTGATAGCTTCCTTTTCCTTGGGCCTCGACTCATGGAACGTCCCCTGTGATAAGATTGTTGTTTCACAGGGTATGGTAAAAAAGCAGATGAAGAAGGACCTAAAGGAACAGCAGCATTAAGGTCTTTAGGTCTAGCTCCTGGATTACTAGCTGGTCGTTGCAAAGCTAATTGATTGGGAGGGGGTGTGTCAGTCACAGCAGAAGCCGTAATGCTACTATTAATCCCCTCTGTAGTTGTAACAAGCAATGGAGCATTAGTTGGGAAAGTATTGTCATTATTAGCATTGTTAATAGAGCCATCTACAAATGTAGAGGGCTGTATACAATTCATGTTCTCATTAATATTACTTCTATTTTGTACAGAATTATTGCCTCTCGGCCAAACAAATATTTGTCGTGTTTTAAAATCCTGAAAATCTCTCTGTAGCTTACGCATTTTTGTTGCCTTCAGCCTTTCGCTAAAGGCATTAACTTGTAAACAAATATTGCGTATTCTCCGGACACAATACTCCGCTTTAAAGCGGTTGCTTAGATCTTTAAAATTAGCATCAACTTTGTCCCTTAATTCAATTTCTAAGGGTGTAAAATAATCAAGCAAAAGCTTGATGTACCTGTGTCTGAGGTCGATGTTCAAGTCCTGCCATTTTTTGAGGAGCACCGGGTGCGCCTCTCCGTACGATGGCATACACAGCACTCGCATTCCTCTGGGCACAATCGAGTAGTGTAGGCACGCTTCCAAATGTTGCCTTTGCCAGGCATATCTCTGTAATTTATACATGTCGTCCTCAAGTGCCTTGGATGCGGAATTAAAGTCAGACATACTGAAGCCCTCTTCATTTACGGGAATGACATGTTCAGTTTGGGATAGATCCAGAGCCAATAAAGGGTTAGCCTGTAGATGTAGCAAGTCCTCTAGATTTACCACTGCTTCCCTCGTCCCTGGAGTGTAGTCCAATTCAATATTTGCAGTATCCATCATATAAAGACGTGTGCTGACGGTGAAAATAAAGTTGAAAAAGATGAATGAAAAAAATGAATGAAAAAAAATGAATGAAAAAAACTTTTCACCAGTAGCTAGAGAGAGAGCCTGTAACGACAAGGCAGGTAAAATGGTAATAATAACCAGGCTCTCTCACCACAAAGTTATAAAAGGCAATTAGGAAGTCTATGAAAAACTCAAAGTTCATGTAGATCAATGCATTCAAATCGACAAAACAGAAACGGCAGCTTCACTTTTCCAATAAGAAATCCAGTGTATAATCACCAAAGAACCTTTATTGTTTGTAAGCGCTTTCGCGTAGTCACCACTACACTTCATCAGACAGTGCAAATAACATTATAGAATCTCTATTTATACAAAGAAGTAAAAAAAGGCGCCAAATTAAAACTAAAGGATTGTTCAATTGTTCAATTATTTAGTTAATTAAACTGTAGGTTAATGCATACTATCTCAAAAGAAGAAAGAATTTCGGAATCTTAAAGTGAACCATGCTATTTATAAGCAATCATCCAGCTATTAATCAAAACTAAAACGTTAGGCTGACAGCGAGTGATAGTAATAATAATAAATAAATAAATAAATTAATTAATGAATAATCGTACATTAGTACAGAAAAGCACAATATATACACATGATAAAAATCAATGAATACACATAAAAGGTGGAACAGAGTAAAAACAGAATAAATAATGGAATACAATAGATACTTGTAAATACCTTGTGTATTGTAGTATGAATACTTATTTCAAAATAGTATATCAAATACCTTTGTCAAATGTCTAAAAAAGGGGTTAATCATTTAAATAGCAATAAATTTTATATTACTCAATACATTCTTATTTTAAGGTATGTAATATATATAATATAATATATAACTTCTATTCTTAAATTATTATTGATTAAAATATATATTAATTAATTAATTAATTATTGTGATTAAATCATTTAGGTATTCAGTATTTGATATTCAATATATGATAAATGTATATTAGTGTGGCAAATAATTAATTAAATAAATAAATAAATAATTTTAACACATCAATGCAAATACATATGTAACTATTATTAGTAGGTGAATAAATAATCAATTAATCATTTTTAATGCTTAATGTTATAAATAAATAAATGCTATGAATAAATATGTAGAAATAGTATAAACATGATGATATATATATTAAAAATGTATACATGAATGCTGATGAAATGCAAATATTAAAATTTTTTGATTAATTTATATTTATAATATTTGTGCAAAGGTCAATGCATATAGAAATATAAAAACTACAAACTAAAAACTAAAAACCAGGGCTAACAATCTAGCTTCCAAAGCAGGTTTAATCGAAACTTGATTATTAATACCAGGAGGTATATGTGCAGCCAGTCTCAAGATCCATTTTAATTCTTTATTATTCAGAAGTAATGAATTATCTCCACCTCTATTGTTATGTTTGACTATTTCTAAAACCCTAAAGTCAAAGTTATGGAGGGGGTATTCCAAAATGTGTTTCGCTAAGGCATTTAATTCATTCTTCTTCTGAATATCATACAAATGGCCATATATCCTATCTTTTAGGCATCTTTTTGTAAGGCCAACATAAAAAGCTTGACAACTTTTGCAGGTAGCAAGATAGATGAGATTCTTAGTACAACAATTTGCAAAAAACTTAGGCTGAAAAACAAAATTCAGTGTGGGGTGTTGAAACTCTAACTTTTTTGAAATAGAACCACATCTGTTGCAATTGTAACAGGGAAATGTGCCTCTCCTATGGCTAAATAGTAATGGTGGGTTATGAACTATGCATTTGTCATTGCATAATAGCCATTTTAAATTCAGGCTATTTTTAAACATAAAGTGTGGCCTGTCACCCACCAATTTCTTAACAAAAGGGTCTATAATAAGCACCTTCCAATTGTTGTGGAAAATCCTCTTAATGTCATTAACAATACTAGTGTAGTTTAAAATTACAGATACAAATTCATTATGCCTATTAAGATTTGTTCTTGTCTTAGTGTGGACTTGATGGTTCTCTAACGATGTGTTTTTAATTATATTATTTTTGATAGTTGCAACCAAACCTGAATCATATCCTCTTTCCCTAAATAGTATCTCTAAACGGTCTGCTTCTATATATAAGGTATGTGTGTCTTTACAGAGTCTTTTTAATCTGATAAATTGACTCTTGACAATGCCGGGAAAGACATATCTGGGATGCATACTGTCAAAAGTCAAAAGTGTATTCCTCCAAGTAGGTTTCCTATATAACGTGGAGCTAATGGTACCCTCTTTTGTAATGTTTAAAGTCACATCCAAGAAATTTATAGATTTAGATGAACAATCCATAGTGAATTGTAAAAAAGTGGAGGTACTTTCAAGATAATTTAAGAACTCTTTAAAGTCAGTCTCAGTACCTTCCCATATAATAAAAATATCGTCCACAAAACGTTTATAGACTTTTATCTGAGCAATTTTTTCATTCATCTTTTTTCATTCATCCTTCCAGTGTTAGTATTATGCTGGTTTATTTTTTATGCTACGTATGTCCTATTTTATTTCAAATGTATGATTCCGCTTTAAATGATAGGAACATACTTTTAGTTCCGGTTGATCGAGGGTCCCTATATTATGTTGGCTTATCTTGTTTTGGTTGATGCACCTCAGAAGACGGAAATAGATTTCCTGCATCCAGTTTGTCTCAACCTCGATCGCTTCTTAACATGAGAACTATTGGCTTCAGGTATGAAGACTGTTTTCACTGATCGCTGTTTAACACAGAATTTAATGGAAATGATTTTGCCTGAACTATAAGCCTGAGAAATATACTCTACTGGACATTTTACCCAAGTTGACCAGAATTAGTATTTTTAATAGCAGGAACTGTGTGCTTTCATCGCGTTACATTTGTCAGAGCGTGGTATACTATTCTGTATAGACCAGGTCGTGAGGTCGCTTATGACTGCTTCAGAATAACTAGTTGTTGATAGGATGGCCCGTCAAATGCTCAAACAAATTTGCTCTTGTGTTGACTGATTACAATAATTGAAGTGTAAACTCCGTTTCTCCTCCAGTTAGTTATGTTTGATGCCTTATAGATAGAATCTTAGTGATTGTTGAAAAGAAACGTTGTTATTGATTTATTCGGTATGAATGCAACCTATTTGTATAATTTCAACCCAATACCGATATAGCTTACTAATCCTAATGCTATGTTTAAATGTGTGCAATTGACCTTTACCGTGATAAGTTATCTGACAAATATCTGGAAGCTATTAGGATATATTAAGCAGGGTATAGATGGCCTGGCTCGAAATTGGTTTGACGTATATTATTGTAAATATAGTAATATCCTTATTTTATCACTTTTAGTAATAATTACTAAATCTTGTATTGATTTACGATTACTTAAAATATTCTATTTTTGCATTCTCTCAATTGTTATAGTGGTGTGGTTAAGCACAGGGATAAAACTGAGAGAATTTTGTGCCATTTATCTACATTATGCTGCATTATACTTTTTATTATATGTTTACGTCTCACCTTTGACTCCATTTAACACTGCCTTTATATTTCACTTTTATTACATTAAGTTTTTATGAATAGTACCTGGAATGTTTCTTCATGGAATGTGAGGGGACTCCATGATAAAAATAAGAAAAATCTAGTAATGCATCTTTTATTTAAGTCCAAATTGGATCTCTGTTTTGCAGGAGACACATATGCTAAACAACGAGTGGGTCAATGATACAAAGAAGTCATGGATTAGAGACATTATCCCTTCGGGTGTTAATCACAATTCCAAGGGTGTGGCAATTATTATTAAAAAATCCTTTCAATTAAAGATTATTTCTAAAGGAACAGACCATGATGGAAGGTGGTGTTACTTTACATGTCTTTCACATACCCTAAAAGATCCTGTACTATTTTTAAATATTTATGGACCCTGTTCAGGACAATTAGATTTCATTATGACTATTTACAACTTTCTTCTTAAGTTCCCAAATCATAATTTTGTTTTAGGTGGGGACTGGAACACAGTCATGAACCCCAATGTAGACCGATCATGTAAGACCAAAACCTCTTGTTCCCAGGTTTATAGGGCTCTCTCAGATTTAATAGTGGATTTTGATTTAATAGACCCAATTGCATTTAATACTGAAGCTGGTAATAATAAATCCAATCACTTCACTTATTTTTCTAAATGTCACCAGTTCTGGTCTTGTATAGATTTCTTTCTAATTTCAAACACGTTAGTAAATAGACAAGTCAAATTTTCAATGGAACCTAGATTCCTCTCTGATCATTCAAAAATAGAACTAGAGATAAGTCTAAATCTCAACTTGTCCTCAATTTATAAAGTATCTAATTGGTCTCTAAATAGTAACCTACTTAAAGAACAATCTCTAATCATAGAAATTAAAGATACACTTAATGACCTATTTGGAGCATCGCATGATGGGGATATTCCTTTTGATATTAGATGGGCAGCAGGGAAGGCTGTAATTAGGGGAATCCTTATCAGGAAAGCTAGTTTTCTTAAAAAATTACGTAATAATAAGCTGACAGTTCTACCTTCTGAGATCAAATCCTTGGAGGACAAACCTTTAGATAATTACTCTTTAACTACTGAAAAGGAGTTACAATTTAAACAAAAAGAACTGTTTGAACACCATCAATCAAATTTATCTATCCAAGAATTCCGTTATATCTCGAAATTTTCAGAGTATCTACAAACCCCCTCCAGTACCCTCGCTAGAATAATTCTTAACACACCCAGGTCCCCCAGAATATCCAGCATCCAACACAATAACATGATTTATAGATCTGATGAACAGATTATTCATCTATTTCACCAAATATACTCAGAAATCTATGCAAACAATAACTTGCTTCCTTCAAAGGAGGAGATGGAAAAATTTCTAAATGAGACTACCTTCCCAAAAATAACCAAATTACAGAAGGACCTTTTATCAGCTCCGATATCCAAGAATGAAATTCTGGATGCCATAGGTAACCTCAAGTCAGGGAAAGCCCCTGGCCCAGATGGATATTCATCTGATATTTACAAAACGTTTAAGGATACCCTGGTTCCTGTCCTATTAGAGCTATTTAAATCTTTTTCTAGTAAAGGTATAATGGACCTCATTATACATTAATTACTCCAAAACCATTTTGATCCCTAAAAACACTTCAGATAATACTAATGTCAATAGCTGTAGACTGATATCTCTTATGAATGTTGATATAAAAAATTTTTCTTCCATACTTGCTAATAGGCTTAAAAAAATTATGAACGACTTAATTTCCCCAGAGCAAGCTGGATTTATGGCCAGCAGACATACATGGGACAATACCTTAACACTAGAAACTATAATAAATATATCCAAAAAAGAAAGGAATCCTAAATATGCTTTGGTGTTGAATGCTTGTAAGGCATTTGACCGGGTAAACTGGAATGTTTTATTTTGGGTTTTATCAAAATTTGATCTCCCCCCTGATTTTATTAAGTTGATTAAGATCCTATATAATAGTTCATATACTTGTTTATACATAAATAAAAAATATTCTCAACCCATAAAGATTACAAATGGCACTAGACAGGGATGCCCTCTCTCTCCCCTACTGTTCAATTTATACTTAGAAGCCTTTCTTTTGTTTTTAGTTCAGAAAACTTATCACTCTATTCCTAGAATTTGCAACACTAATATTAGCTTCACAGCCTTTGCAGACAATCTTAATCTTTATTTTATGTACCCTACATCTGACGCTATGAAAATAGTTAATTATTTGAATGCTTTTGTCTCTATTTCTGATTACAAAGTTAATATAAATAAATCCTTTGTTTTCCCGATCAACCCTACAGCACATAGACAGCATTTATTTCCAGATCTATCCTTCCATATCAACTATTCTCTTAATTATTTAGGGATCTCATATGATCACTCATATTCCTCTCTTTTGCAATCTAACTTGTCAAAGTTATGGATCTCTATCTCCCAGGACATTTCGAGATGGCAGCACTTAAAACTCTCTATGCTTTCAAAAATAGGTTCATACTAGGCTATCTGCCCTAGGGCATTTATAAGCCTAGCCAGAGTGTGTTTGGCTTTCGCCACCCATTTTAAATTAATTTTGCTATGCCTTTTTCTGAGGTTAGTATACTGTGCCTCTGTCTAACAGTGACACAGAAGTGATAGCCGGGGTAAACCTACGATCTCCCATCCACTCATCAAGATTCCTCTTGAAGAGAGTCAATGTGGGACTTTGCCTAACCTGGACTGGGATTTTATTCCAGAGTGAAGGGAGCCTTTGGGTTATGAATCTGTCCCTCCAGCATGTCCTATTTATTTCAGTGCTGAGGTTCAAGTCTCTCAAGTGCGTAGCTCGATGGGATTTGGATTTTCTGAGGTGCAGCATGTCCATTAATTCTGGGTTGGACATGGCTTTATATGTCAGGCACAGATGGCCTCTGAGCAGGCGGTATGCCACTGAGTAGAGCTGGAATTTCTTTAACCGGGCAGCATATGGCATCTGTTTGAGCCCTTTGATCCTCTTGGTGAGGTACTTTTGGGGTCTTTCCAGCTGTTGTAGGTGTCTGGTAAGGTTCCACCCAAAAGGGGCATTGTACTCAATTATGAGCCTGATGAGGGATGAGTAAAGAGGCACGATGACCTCCCCTGATCTAGATGTGAATCCCTTCATGATTAGGTGGGCTATATAAAATGTTTTTCTATCCACTTTGGTCACGTGGTTGTCAAATGAGAGATTGCTATCAACTTGGGTCCCCAGGTCCCTAATGACTTCTTCTGTACTTAATGGATTACCACCTATGTGGTAATTTGTGGGCACTTTGTTTTTGCCAAAGGGGATGACTATACACTTTTTGGTGTTTAGCTTGAGGCCATGGCTCTGGCAGCAGTTGTCTGTTTCTATGAGGCCCTTTTGGAGGATGCTTGTGTCGGCTGGAGAGTTGATTATGGCGCCCAGTTTGCAGTCATCTGCGAACTTGGTTAGCCACAGTCCTTCCGTGTTGGCCTGTACCACCGAGAAATATATACTGAACAAGAGAGGTCCCAGGACAGAGCCTTGTGAGACGCCACTTGTAACTGGTTTGGAGTCTGACATGGCTCCAGCAATTCTAACCATGTGGGTTCTGTCCTTGAGCCAGTTTGCAACCCATCTAGTGACATAGGGGTTTATATTTAAGCTGGTGAGCTTATCTATAATGCCCGAGTGGGGTATTGTATCGAAGGCTTTTGCAAGGTCCAGGTAGGCTGTGTGGACCACCTTCCCCTCTTCAATGGCCTTGGTGACTGTTTCAAAGAAATCAACCAGGTTTAAGAAGCAGGATCTGCCCTTAACAAAGCCAAACTGGGTAGGATCCAGTGTCTGTAGGTCCCCAATATCTTTATTTATGAGGTCCATGATGATCCTTTCCATAGCTTTGCAGACCAAGCTAGTCAGGCTTATGGGGCGATAGTTTCCAAGATCCGTTGAGGCACCACCTTTGTGGAGAGGGACCACTGTTGCTGTACGCCACTCTTTGGGTACATGTCCTGTAGTAAGGCTAAGATTGAACAGTAGTTTTATGTTTGGGTTTAGCTCTTCTTGGAGTTCATGTAGGACGCAGCCCGGGACACCATCTGGTCCCATTGATGCTGTGTTTTTGCTTTGGAGAGGCGGCTCTTACCTGAGCATCTGAGATGTCAGGGGCAGCACTCTGTTGGGATAGATATTTGCCCTTTGGTGGGGGCGGGGAGAAGTTTGCACTGAACCTGTCAGCTAGGATGTTGGCAATGTCTGTGGGCTTGGTGTATTTTTTGTCATTTTGGACTAATTCTGAGCATATCTGGGAATTCCCACCCAGGTTCCTAACATAACTAAAGAAAGCCTTGTGATTATCCTTAGTGTCCTGTGCAATTTTTCTCTCGAACCTGGCCTTAGACGATTTTATGAGTGCCCGTAGTTTTTTGCTAATACTGATCAGAGATGCCTTCCCTTTTTGGGATTTTGCTCTATCATGTAGTAGATTCCTCCTTCTATTGTATAGTTTATTTATGGCTGGGGTCCACCAGACAGGACGTCTGCCTTTGGAGGATTGGGTCTTGGTTTTATTTGGGATTGCATGATCCATGCATTCCTGAAGGTGTTGATAGAATGCATTTATAAAGGATTCTGCGGTCTGGGCCGTATTTTCCACAGGCCCGGGGGCTTTGAATGATTCCACCTTGGTTTTGAGGCATGTGAAATTTGCTTTAGAGAAGTTTTTCACTGTGGTTTTCTGGGCAGGGGGTGGGGTCGGGATGTGAATATCCAGTGAGATTAGTTTATGGTCTGATCTTACCAGTGAGGGATACACTTCTGGTCTGGAGCATAGTGTCCCCATGTTGGTGATGATCAGGTCCAGTATGTTTTCCCCTCTTGTGGGAGTGGTAACAAGTTGTTCCATAGCATTTGAGTTTGTAAATTCTAGGAACCTTTGGGCTAGGGTGTTGGAGCTAGAGTAATGCTCCCAGTCTATGTTTGGGTAGTTGAAGTCACCCAATACAATGGTGTTTGGAGAGACCTTCATATTTTCCAGTATTCTCAGGAAGGCTGAGTGGGGTTCCTGTGTTTGGGAGGGTGGTCTGTAGCAGGCTATAAACTGGAAGGCAGTTTTACCCACTGTTAGTTGCACATGGATAGCCTCTGATGCTTCGTGCTGTGCCACTAACCTGGAGGTGTGGGTATCTTTGACGAATATTGATACTCCCCCTCCTTTTGTGATTCAGTCCAAGTTTTGGGGCCAAAAAGCATGGTATGCGGTATAACCTTGTAGTGCTGGGGTGCTCTCGGGAGCCTTGAACCAGGATTCTGTTACTGCACAGACATCGATGTTCTCCATGCTAAGGAGAGTTTTGAGTGCGTGCATCTTGAGGTTTAGACTTCTGGCGTTGAGTAGCATTACTCTTAGTTTCTTATCCCTTGTGATACCTATGGAGGTGGGTTTGTCTTTTGAGCCTTGCCTAAAAAAGGCACTATGGGGTAGCAAGAGCCTTTGCCAATATCCGAAAGCCCAGGGGTGACAGGTGCAAGCCGTCCCTAGCAAAGCATCGTGACTTGTCGAGCATGTCATCCCAGGCTGACAGGCATTGGATCCCCTTTGAATGACACCAATACTTAAGCCATTTGTTGAAATTGTTCATCTTGTCTTCATATTGTGGCATCATTCTTGGTGATGGTAAGATGCTACTCAAGGTCAGGTTCATACCAGCCTGGACTACATGCTCAGAGAGCTCCTCTATGTCTCTTTTCATGTAGTCCAGGGAGGTACGTCTCAGGTCATTCACACCAGCATGGACAATGACTGAGTCATATTTGTACTTGCCTTGGAGTGACCTGAGTGCTTGTGTTATGTGGCGGATCCTAGCGCCCGACAGGCAGCTCACCGTGACCTTCTCCTTGTTCAGCCTGGTGAGCGGGATGTCAGTGTGCCTGACGATAGAGTCACCTATTACAAGTGTATCAGGTGTGTTGTTTAGCCTTAAGGGCTGTGACTGTTCAGCACACTGGCTTTGTGAGCTATGTGTTGCACGTGTTTTGTTTTGGGGTAGCGGTTGCTTGGGTGTCTGCTTTGGAGGTCTCTGCTGCTTAGAGCCTCCGAGTATGTTTTTGTGTGTTTATGTGTTTGGTTTGTTGTCGTGGTAGGTCTATGTGAGACTGGAATTGTAGTGAGTGTGGTTTCCTTCTCCTCCTGACTGGTTACGCCAGTACTGAGTTGAGAGAGCTTAGTCTCCTGTTTGGTTATATGGTTGCATCTCTCACATGTGTTGGAATTTGTTGGGAGGAGGAGAGGGTTGTCTGTGTACATGAGGCAGTTGTAACATTGCCTCAAGATTCCCAGATTCACCAGCTGGACCGGAGAGGAGATTGACAACTGACCTTTGGACATGCTAGAATAGTATTGGGAATTCCTTTATAATTGAAAAAAAGGGCCAATGGGGAACAAGGTACTCAAGGGGAGTTTGTGAGGGTGTAGTGCTTTTAATTTTTTAGAGCTGACTTTTATAATTGCTTTAGTGAGCAAGTGCCAGGTAACTTAAATGCAATGTGTTACAGGTAACTTAAATGCAAAAATGACAAACAGTAACTTTCTTTCAAGTGAAAGAAGGAAATAAGTACAGTAAGCGATGCAGATATCACTAGGGATCCACAGAAGTGCTAAAAGGCCACATTTTAGGTGGAATTAGCATTTCAGGGAAATAAACAAACAACAAGCATACAAACAAAGCTAGATTCAGCAGGCCTGGATCTAGTCTATGCTACAGCAAAAAAGGTGTACCAATTTCAGTAAGAAACAGTTAGAATATGCAGGCACTATAACCTTTAACCAGAAATTCCCAGCTCAGAAGGGCAGAGTCCAGCCTCTCCTCCCACAAGAGTGCAGACCACGATCCTTCTTAATGTAAAATAACTGGCCTGAAGCCCAAGTGCTTAAACCAGAACTAATACACTTTTAGAATAACAAACACTGAGCCCTCAATCAGCAGTTCCCAACTTAGAAGGATGTAAGCTACCTGTCCTGCCACCACAGGTATCTCTATCGTCAAAATGAATATACTTCCCAAAATTCTTTATCTCTTTAATTGTTCTCTATCCCCGGTCACAATTACTTTCCTTAACAGGATTCATAAAGACATTGCAAAATTTATTTGGTACCCTAAATCAGTCAGAATTTCATATCATAGACTTACACTACCTTAATTTTTTGGGGGGGGGGGGGTATGGCGATACCCAACTTCATACTCTATTATAGAATTGTTCATAATAATAGAATATTTGCTATTGCCAACCATCTTCCAAACTTTTCTTCACGGTCACCCTTATGGATTAAAATGTGGTATAACCATGTGATCAGTAATGATATTAACCCTAAATCCTTGCCATTCCTGAGTAAATCTATCCTTAAAGAATTAAAACTACATAATACTCTAAAGGGTTTAATCAAAAGTATGGGCTAGGCTTGTAAATGCCCTCGGGCAGATAGCCTAGTATGAACCTATGAACCTATGAACCTATGAAAACCTGTCAAGATCTTTTCCATTCCTTGAATTTAGTTAACGCTTTTATTATTTCAACTTTTCTATCTCAATCCAAATTTACAAATGAACAATAAAATGATTAACTTAAACAACTTTCCATTGATTAAAGATTATACCTTATGGGACTTATATAAGTTTAAGCACCTCTCGTTAATAGAACTTAGGGAAGCTCTATCTTTGTCCAAAGCATATATCATTATCTTAAGACAGTTAAGAGATCTCACATCATTTTTTCTCCAAAAGTTTCCCAGCTCGGATACTGAGATTGATACAGTAGCACGACTATTACAAAACCTAAATTCCAGTAAAAATATGCTCTCTGTATCTTATAAATCCTTTTCTACTTGCCTAAATAAAGGGAAAATCATCTTTGCAGAATACTGGGATCAACAAAGTGCTAATTTCTCTCCCCAACAGAAAATTATGTCAATAAAGTCTACACTTAAATATTCCCCTTTTAAGAAATTTACTTACACCCAATTCATGATTATTAATAACCTATGTTTAACTCCAGTCCATCTAAATAAATTTAACACATCTGTATCCACTCTGTGTTCCTGTTGCTCATACCCCAGCGCTGATATCATTCACATTCTATGGTTCTGTAGATACTCCCACAGCTTATGGTGTTCTCTTAAGGTAAGGCTCGACAAAATGGGCTACCATAAATCTACTTTATCTTGGGAAATGGCCTTACTGCATGTTTCTAGGATTAGCATGACATCTCTCAGATTTAGAGCACTTATCACCCTATGTCTTCTAATAAAATTCTATATTACTAAACACTGGATGGATCGATCAAAGTTATCATGGAGGGAATTTAGAATTCTGGCAATTAAATACATTACCTCCCAAAAAATGATATTAATAGGCTCTCACATGCGAGTGGCTTATCAAAAACTTTGGGATTTTATCTTCCTTCTGTTAACAGATGATTGGGATACCCTCTTTTATTCATACTTAAGTTTAGTTGATTTTCATAATCTGGTCATTGATGTCCTCCTTAATTTTAAAGTAATCCCTCCATATTGCATCTTGACATGGGCTTTGCCTTATTATTTTATGTTTATCAAGAGATACGGAGGAGGGTTTTGATAATATATGCACTAAGTTTTTTCTTTTTTCTCTCTTTTGTTGGTATATTTTTTATGTTTGTTATTTGGAGTTGTCTTATTCTTTTTCTTCTTTCTCTTTTTGCAGCAGGATTATCTTTTCCTTATCATCGTTAATGGCACTTATGTATATAGGTTATTAGGTTGTTTTTTTTTTCTTTTTTGTATAATAACGCTTATACAGAACTTCTGTTGTCTATCACCTGCTATATTGTGTGATTGTTTATTTTGTTAATTTTAAAATGAAATAAAGAATGTTTTGAAAAAAAAAAAAATAATATTTCTGTTTCTGCAAATTTCTTTATAAACATGCATGAATTTTGGAAATGAAATGGTTAACCTTCACCTGGTTTTATCATTTTTCTATCACAAAGTGTCCTGCCTGTTATTAGTAAAGGACACAGCTTCCCAAGTTCACAGTCTTTGGCTTTGTTCTTCAGGTCAGTAACATACACAAGATTCTGGGCCTCTGACAAGAATAACAGGTGTATAAATAGCAAATTATTTCTGAACTCAGAATAACCATCTTTTAACAACAGCAAAAAACATAATACATTCAATGCTTCTTAACAACGAAAAGCAGTGACAAGCAAAAATAAAACATACCATACCATTTCATGCTTCTTGGCTGTTCCACTCTAAAAGAGGAAACATCACATACCTAGAGCCAAAGCTCTTACATTTCAGATAAAATTCCTTGAAAAGAACAAATCCGTTTTGCTTTCAACTTCTCAGCTTTATGTCAATAATATTTAAAATGTCCTCAAATTCTCTCTGGATTTGGGCATGATTATGGTGGCCAGAGCTATGCCAGTCTGCATTGTGATGTTGGACTGATTACATCATCCTCTTTGGCTAGCATCACAATGGGTTGCAGGTTCTGGTTCTCAAAGCAATGCTTGTCTGCATTGTGATGTAGGGCTGCTGACATCAGCCTCTTTGGCTTACATCACAGTGGGTTGCATGGTGAAGACAGAGACTCTACCCAATAAATTAGTTGCATACCAGGAAATTAGTTACTATGAAAAATACATTGAACAGTTTATTCGTGCTATGGCTAATATTTCAATTCTTAAAGGTAAGTGTTCATTTTAGTGCAGACTTGCAGGTGGGTATGAAAGAAATATTCACCGATTACCAAGTAATCCAGTGTAAGCTGGAGGGAATTCCATAAAATAATCAGGCAAAAGTTACTTATGAAGCAATTATGACATTTTGTTTGATTTGAGAGATTGTACCAAAAGGTAATTTAACCCAACACAGGTTGAGCTTGAAAATTGTCTACGGCAATCAGTGTTCTATGCCAGTTCACTAATGGAAAATAAAATGTCAAAGATGCTTCAGCCAAAAGGGGAAGTGTTTTGGCACATGCTGTGCAAAAAACAACTTTTTAATTAATTATATGATGAGTACAGCACCATAAGAATGGTATACACACTACATGCACACTACCAACCCCATAACGTACACTGCCCTTCTTATGAGCATGCGCAATAAATTAATGTGTATTTCTTTTGTTTAGTGCAGTTTGCCAGTAGCTTTCTTTTGTGGTACAACTAGCACAACTCATTACTGTACACTCACTGCCCTGATTTTGCATCATATATTTGCCCCTTACCTTATAAAATTTTGGATTTTCAGGTAAATCACCAAGGTTTAGTCGGTCAATAGTACATGACATTAGTGTCACATTCCTCATTGTTCAGAAAATCCATGTTCATTCAACTAACCTTTTTAAATGAATTACAGTAATATTTAATGTTAACGTATTTGCCTTCTGATTACTTATAGCTTTCTAGAGAATTCTTTAACAAAGAAATTAAGAAGTTTGTTTATAACTGGTATTTGTATTTTTAAAATATAGAAAAATGTATATATTAAAGTTAATACAATTGTATGCATTTAACAGAGCTGGGGAAGATGCCGCACAACTGTCTCTGATTTTTTCTCATATTTTTGCACTGTACCTCATACCTCTTAAAAATAGTTTATTTTCCTCCTTAATCCCAGCGTATTAAAGTCAATAAATAATGGTAGACATTAGAGTTCTGTACTCCTTATTGTTCAGAAAATCTATGCTGACTATTTTTATTTTATTTATTTATCCTTTGTTGATGTGGTTGGTGCCATTAGGCTACTGGCCTGTATTCACCGGAGGCCAAAGACGATATTTATAGTACTATGGGAAATTTGGACCTGAATGCCATTCCCTTACCTATAAGTTGGGCAACATAGAATGATTTTCTTATCTTAGCTAAGTGTTGGTCAAAGGCCAGATTGCTCTCTACATACTGTATGCTGACCAGTTTTCTAGTTAAACTTACTTGTATTTATGATGTGTATGTGTATATATCTAAACACACACACACACACACACACACACACACACACACACACACACACACACACACACACACGCACACACACACACACAGTGCCTCTTTTGTAAATTAAAAGGTGGCAGTACACATACATTGTATTTGGGTCAATCCCCAACGCCAAATAAAATAATACTTTTTTTCTCCAAATCCTTTTGCATGAAAAAATAAATACATTCTTATCTCTTAATAATACAACAATTGAAGTCACTTCTCACAGCAAATTATTAAGTATGATAGTGGATAATAATCTTAATTTAATTGTTCATTTGTGCTTTTTTTTTTTTTTTTTTTTTTTGAAGGGGTGTGCTAATGTCCTCTTTCCTTCCCCACTTTGATTACACACACAGTGTATGTTAACTAGTTTACAAAGTAAAAGTTCCAAGAGTTTTGCAATTTGTGAAATTGTTGGCCATAAATCACAAGAGATGCGCCCTTTATGACAGTCTGCATATGCATATAATACAGACAGAAATAATAATAATGAAGTTACCTAGGAAATTAAAGCTAGGAAGAGTAAGACAGGGTTTTGAGCTAAAGGACGTTTTAGATTCTCTACATTTAGGTACAGACCTTGCAGATATACTATCAGTAATCTGTGGTATAAGAGGTTATTTAGGCTAACAAGCAAAAAAGATATGTCTTGCATCCCTGCCCCCCCCCCTGCAGCCCCCTGCCCAGCCATTTTAGTGTTCCATTACTTGGCAATTTCTCTCCAGTTACTATAACAAAGTTCAAACCTATCATTAGCAGACCGGAGTTCCGCTATGGCAACCCCTAGCCGGGAAAAGCCGAAAGACAAACAACAAGTGTGCATACTCTTTTCTTATTTACTTCTACAGTGATTAGAGATATTTAAATAAGATAACACAAACACAAACAATACATTCTCACATGAAGCATCTATATTACCTTGTTGAAAGATTACGATATCAAATGACATAAACATTGAAAATGCTGTACATCAAAACTGTTCTTGTGGGGGGCTGTGCCCCCCACACCTCCCGCTAATTATATATACCAACTCCGAGATCACACTACAGTGAGGAAAGAGCAAATTTTCTCATCCCCACTGTACCATGATCCTGCAACAACAGTTTCGATATATGACATTTACGACATTATTGCCGTTCAATATTTTCAACATGCGATAAGGTGAAGTAGACCCCACAATGAAAGCAGACTTAGCATTAACAGTAAACTTCTCCACCCTTGAAGCTCACATTCATTGAAATGGCATTGAAACCCACACTCAAAGAAATTGCATCTGGCCAGTGGAGGATTAAGTTTACCTTTGGGCTGTTTTCAAATCACAGGCCCTTGCACACATTTTTAGTTTCATGCATACATGCATGTGTTTTTTTTATTCATCTTTCTGATCGTATTAAATAATATTCCTTGTATAATATAGCAACACTTGTTAGAATGTGTTTTAAATTTGTAGTTTTGAACATTCTTCCAGTAAGCAATGAAACAAAGCCTGATCAAGTTAATTGAGTAACCTGTCCCCCAACTAGAACATTACATACCATATCTCTCAGACAGCAACACACACACACACACACACACACACACACACACACACACACACACACACACACACACACACACACACACACACACACTCCTACTCTCTCACAAAACAAGACACACACACCTACTCTCTTACACACAGCAACACACACACATACCTGTCAACTGTCCAGATTTTCACAGAATGTACAGATTTTTCCCTCATATTTTTGGACTGTTTCTCATAATATTTGTTGTTTTCTAGCAAATTACTGGGAGGATCTGTGGATTGCAGTCACTAAATAATGACATACACTTGAGTTTCAGACTTCACATCCTTCAGAAAAATGCATGTTAACACAAATGCTATTATTCTAGCAACTCTCTAAGTTTATAAGGGCAGTATTTAAAATATGTCCCTATTTTTGTCCCCCCATTAAGTCTAGCTTTGTCCAGATTTATTACACTTAGAGGCTGAGAGGTATGCACACATACCCCTACTCTTTCACACAGCAACACACACACACACACACACACACACACACACACACACACACACACACACACACACATCTACTATCTCTCACACAGCAACAACACACACACATGCAAACACTTTCTCTCACATAGTAGCACACATACTCTCTCTCACACAGCACATCACACATAGACTAACTCTCTCACAGCAGAACACACACAACAACACACACACACACACACACACACACACACACACACACACACATATACCACTCAATGGTCCATATTTAAAAAAAAAATGTACAGATTGCCTCATTTTCGGACTGTTCCTCAGTTATAGTTTTCTGGCAAATCACTGGTAAGATCTGAGGATTGCAGTAACTAAACAGTGACACTCATGTGAGTTTCAGACTTCATATCCTTCAGAAAAATGCATGTTAACACCAATGCTATTATTCTAGTAACTTCAAGTTTATAAGAACAGCATTTAAAATCTGTCCTTATTTTGTACCCCACTATGTCTGACATTGTCCAGATTTTTTGCATTTAAGAGGTTGAGAGGTATGCACACACACTCTACTCTCACACAGCAGCACACACACACACACATGCACACACACGCACACACACGCACACATACACACACACACACACAAATGCACGCACACACACACACACACATGCACACGCACACACACACGTACACACGCACACACACACACACACGCACACACACACACACTCATGTGTGTGTATATATATATATATATATATATATATATATACACACACACACACACACATATAAATATATATACACACACACACACACACACACACACACACACACACACACACACACACTCATGTATATATATTTATATACATCATTTGAGACTTCAGAGCAATGAAGCCTGAGTAACTAGTTTAGTACTGAAAACTTCTTTGAAAGACAGGTAGATGAGTGTTTTCACCTTAAAAGAGCTTTGTCAGATATAACTCCAGCTTACATTACCAGTTACCAACTGCTAATTACTCTTATCAGGAGCAGATATGCAGAACGTGTATAAAAGATGATACATATCCTACTGTACCTTGGAGGAACAGCCTTTGCCATATATTTATGACCCAAGGATGAGTGAATTGACAAGGATTTCTGTGTTAAAGCTGATAAATACCACATCATGTAAAATGGAGTTAGATCGGATAAACCTCTTTTAAGGGCAAAAGTGCTCGTCTATTTGTTTTTCATTAAACAACTCATTAGTGCTTGATTAGTCTGAAATCTCAGTTGAGTTTGTCTACATTGAATCGTTCTTTTTTCATGATTTTTTTTTAGGATTCCCAGCCAGCAGTTTTGTTGCTTTTAAGTACCAGATTTCCCTGTGGTATAAATATGTGTGTGTGTGTGTGTGTGTGTGTGTGTGTGTGTGTGTGTGTGTGTGTGTGTGTGTGTGTGTGTGTGTTTGCATGCGTGCGCATATATGGATCGTGGAAAGCTTTATCTTAAATTCTTAGAGCAAGAAATTTGGACAAAGCCCCAAATAATGCGGGACAAAAGCCCAAATATAGGGACAATCTCTAAATATTGCTCTTACAAGCTTCATAAGTTGATAGAATAACAAGGATGAATTTTTTGAAGGACTTGAAGTCTGAAACTCAAACATCTGCCATTTTCTAACTTCAGTTCTCAGTGATTTGTGAGTGATTTGCCAGAAAACCACAGTTTTATCAGAAACAGACATAAAACATGAGACAAAAACTGGACATTCTGCAAATTCTGTGCAGTTTAGAGGTTTGAATAGGATGCTAGCTGTGACTGGTGTAGGCATAAGCTTTCTACTTTTATAATAGTTCCTAATAGGAATTGTTTCTAATTTACGAAGAAATGTTTGATTTTTTTTAATTTTTTGTTTAGACAATAAAATGCTGTCACCAAAAAGTCCACTGGAGACGCTGAATGAGCAATTTCCTGGTCTGCAGTTCAAACTAATTCGGCAGAGTGGGCCACTCTATGCCCCAGTGTTTACAGTTGGGGTTGAAATAACTGGTAAATCCTTTGAAGCATCGGGTCCTTCCAAGAAGACAGCTAAACACCGTCTAGCAGAAAAGGTAAGATTATGGCGTCAGGAAGCATCCTTACAGTAGATTTAAATGTTGGATAACTGAAACAATGGCCCACATAATTATGTGAACTCTGACTAGATGAGATTTAACTCATGCAAAATGTTAAGATAGTAGGCACAGCATGGGCTGGATACAAATATTTTTTTTTTCATTTTAGGTCAGTTACTCATGACTAACATCACAGTTAATGTTATGTATTGCTAATCTTTGAAGATCAAGTTAATGTATGCCTACTGATCAAAACATTCTTTCAGTTTGGAGGGAGTGCTGAAGTCATTTACCTAAAATTCAGTTAAAGCTCCTCAGAGAAAGTTTAATTTCATTAAAAAGTGCATTGTAACACAGTAGTGTTTTACAACAAACAGACCAGACCCAAATGTTGAGACAAAGTTCAGTGGGGGATTTGTTAGTTAATATTAGGTTACCATAGGGATACTTGATTGGGTGTGGTCCTTTCTAATACAAACGTAAAGATTTTGCTTATGCACAGTTTAGTAGATTATCTGTGTGAAGGTTGAATTTCAACTTCTCAGTTTATTTTACTGAATTTTAAACTCCGTGATAACATTTTCCAGCAAAAAAAAAATCCTTCCTGTGTTCTTCTGTTTATCTGGCATGATTTTATTTTTCCTCCATGGCTGTAAAAATGTGAACTTACTATGTCTGCATAAGTCAGATGTGAAGTACTGCACCTCGGGTGGGGGTACTACATGGGATGCAGGGGCATCCACCCAAAGACCATACCCCACAATCTTAAAGTAGTCTCCCCATTCCATAAGTCCCGGGCCATCATAAAAATAATCCTTCTCAATGCGATATCACATGCAAATGTTTCTTCAGTGCACACCCCGGTGGAAACTGTGTGAACTTCGTCCCCACTCTGTGGTTAAGCAATCTCTTTCACTAACTTTGCCTCTGCCTCATGCTAACATCTGTATTATACCATGACCCCCTATTAATATTCCAAAATGTGCACGCTGATTGGCCAGCGTGCACGTTGTAAATCGACTTATACTAATGGAAAAAGGTCCGGTCGCCCGGACTTTTTCCATTAGTACAAGTCTTTTCTAAAACACTGTCTCGCTATGTTAAAAGAGTTTAACATAGCGACACAGGTTTAAAAAAAGCAACAGAGATCTCCGTTGCTTTTTTTAAAGCTGTCTCGCTATGTTAAACTCCTTTAACATAGCGACACAATAAAGCAACGGAGATCTTGCTTTCTCCGTTGCTTTCTTTTTTAAACCTGCCTCGCTATGTTAAATGGGTTTAACATAGCGAGACAGCTTTAAAATAAGCAACAGGGATCTCCATTGCTTATTTTAAAGCTGTCTCGCTATGTTAAACCCATTTAACATAGCGAAACAGTAAAAAAGCAATGGAGCTCTTGCTTTCTCCATTGCTTTTGGCCACAGCTCTGATGTACTGTGTAGGCATGCGCAGTACATCAGAACTGCCGCAGATGCCAGACAGCTGTGGAAGGGCAGCAAAGAGGCATTATACAATGCCATTATTTAAGAAAAGTAATTGTTTCTTTTCTTAAATAATGTCATAGTATAATAGCAATAACCCACTTCTGGGTGTGGGTAATGCGGGATTTAACCACGGTTGTCTTTGTTTGGTCCCTCGGGCTTCACCCTCGGGACCAAACCATGCCAACCGTGGTTAAATCCCACATTACCCACACCCAGGCATGGGTTATTGCTATACTAATTTGATAAATTAATCCCCTGCACCTGTCCCTTTGCTGTCTCACTTTCTCCTCCTCCTCTATATATTGCAAGTAATCTATATATTCTATAATTGTATTTATTTATTTTTTTAAAATCTGATAACAAGGTAGATGGGCTTTTAAATTCAGTGCATAAGAATAAATACTAATAACTTCTATTAACACAAAATTCCCGAAAGTTTATGACATACTCAGAAGTTTGTTTACAATATATACAGGTGAAAACACTGCTGTATGTGACTGCTTGTAAATTTCACAAGCATTGCGAAAGCAGGTGCACTTTGATTTGCTTTGTGAAGGCAGTATAAGATTTATTTTGAAAGCTTGAACTTTCAAAATTTTAATGTCTGTGGGTAGCTTGTTCCATATAACAAGTCCTTTCCCTGGAGAAGTCTTTTTTTTTCCCCCAATAGCCAGTCTGAATCTAGGTTTGAACAATGTGATGGTGTTTTCTTGACTGCTCTTAAGACAGCAGTTTTGTTTTCTGATTCGCAGTTATCATTTAAGAGTGGACAATAGCAAATATTAGAATTTTGTAAATCATAGGTTCATAGGTAGATACTGGGCTATCTGCCCAAAGGCATATATTAGCCCAGCCACATTGTGCGGTATTCACCGGCCCTTTGGTTAGTTCCCTAGGCCCTTGATCTAGCAGCTAGTACCCTTGGCCCCTATCTAGTAGAGCTGTTGGTATGATCCCTGGTGTGAACTTTCTGTTACCCATCCACTCGTCAAGGTTCCTCTTGAAGAGTGATAGTGAGGGGCTCTGTCTTATGTAGATCGGGACCTTGTTCCATAGCAAGGGAAGTCTTTGCGAAGGGAATCTATCCCTCCAGCATGTTCTATTCATTGTTGTGCTGAGGTCCATATCCCTAGAGCATGTAGCTCAAGTAGATTTTGTTTTGCTAAGATGGAGCATGTTCAACAGTTCTGGGTTGGACATGGCTCTGTATGTTAAACAGAGATTGCCTCTGAGAAGGTGGTATGCAACAGAGAAAAGCCTTAGTTTTTTCAATCGTGCTGCATAGGGCAACTGTTTGAGGCCAGTAATCCTCTTAGTGAGGTACCTCTGTGGTCTCTCTAGCTGCTGGAGATGCCTAGCCAGGTACATTCCAATTGGTGCATTGTACTCAATAATGGGTCTGATGATGGAAGAGTAGAGGGGCACCACTACATCCTTAGATCTTGATGCAAACCATTTCATGATCAGATGGATCACATAGAAGGATTTTCTAACCACCTTGGCAACATGGTTATCAAAGGAAAGCTGACTATCTACTTGGGTCCCTAGATCCCTTATTACTTCTTCAGATTTCAGGGGGTTACCTCCTATGTGGTAGTTTGCGGGTACTCTGTTTTTTCCAAAGGGGATTACTACGCATTTTTTTGCATTTAGCTTGAGACCATGGCTTTGACACCATGCATCAGTCTCATTAAGGCCCTTCTGGAGGATATCCATGTCAGCCAGAGCCTCTATTATAGCACCCAGTTTGCAGTCATCCGCAACTTGGTCAGCCACAGCCCTTCAGTGCTTGCCTGTACTTCTGAGAAGTATATGCCAAACAGGAGAGGCCCCAGGACAGAGCCCTGAGGCACACTGCTCATTACTGGTCTGGATTCAGACATAGACCCCGCTACTCTTACTTTGTGGGATCTGTCTGAGAGCCAGTTTGAGATCCATCTTGTGACGTAAGGGTTTATGCCCAGGTTGGTGAGTTTATCAATAATACCCAAATGGGGAATGATGTCAAATGCTTTAGCAAGGTCAAGGTAAGCCGTGTGTACCTCCTTTCCCTTATCTATAGCCTGAGTAACTGTCTCAAAGAAGTCCACCAGGTTCAGGAGGCATGATCTGCCCTTGACGAAGCCGAACTGTGTGGGGTCAAGTGTTTGCAGGTTTCCAATCTCTCCATTTATGAGTTCCATAATGATTCGCACCATTGCCTTACAGATCAGACTGGTCAGGCTTATTGGTCGGTAGTTCCCAGAGTCAGTTGTGGGCCCACCCTTGTGCAGCGGAACCACCGTTGCTGTGTGCCATTCTATGGGCACATATCCTGTCGAGAGGCTGAGACTGAACAGGGTATTCAGATGCGGGGTTAATTCATTTTGGAGCTCGCGTATGACACAGCCCAGGACACCATCTGGTCCCATGGAGGCAGTGTTTTTAGCTTTAGATAGAGCCTTATTAACCAATGTATCAGTAATAATTGGAGTTACACAATCCTCTGGAATAGTAATAGGCCTTGTAGGTGGTGGTGGGGAGGAGAAATTTGCACTGAACTTATCAGCCAAGATGTTAGCAATGTCAGTGGGGTCAGTGTATTTTGTTCCATTTTGTACTAGCTCAGAATAGACCTGAGCATTGCCATTTAGGTTTTTGACATAACCATAGAAGGCTTTATGGTTATCCTTGGCAACCTTTTTTCGAAATTGGCTTTAGTTGACTTGATGAGGGCCCACAATTTCTTACTAATGATCAGGGATGATTTTTCTACTTGAGATTTGGCCTTGTTTTGTATAAGTTTCCTCCTTTTATTGTATAGTTTGCTTATGGCCGGGGTCCACCAGACTGGTTTCTTCTTGCTTGAGGAAGGAGTCTTAGTTTTATTTGTGATAGCACGGTCCATGCAATCCTGAAGATGTATATAGAGTGCCTTGGTGTAGGATTCCACATCCTGGATATCATTATCCTTCTGCAAGGGAATAGTGAAGCTTTCCACTTCTGACGCAAGTAGTTTGAAGTTTGCTTTGGAAAGGTTTTTTACGATGGTTTCTTTGACTGGGGGAGGTGGAGGGGTGAGGATGTCCAGGGTTATCTGTTTGTGGTCTGATCTGACCAGAGAGGGAGTGATAATGGGTGTGGTACAATGGGTGCCCATATCTGTGATGACTAAATCCAATATGTTGTCCCCTCTAGTGGGAGAACATACCGGTTGTTCAAGGACATTTGAATTTATAAATTCTATGAACCGCTGGACATAAGAGTTAGAACTTTGGTAGTTCGCCCAGTCTATACCAGGGTAGTTGAAATCACCCAAAATTATGGTGTTGGATATGACCTTTATATTTTCCAATGCCTCAAGGAATGCTGAGTGAGCATCTTGGGACATGGTGGGCGATCTATAACAGGCTATGACTTGAAATGTGGTTTTGCCTGCTGATAGTTGCGCATGGATGATCTCTGGCGCATCATGCTGTGCCACTAACCTGGAGATGTGGGTATTCTTGATGAATATGGATACACCTCCGCCCTTTGTACTGTGATCCGGTAACTGAGGCCAGAAGTTATGATATGAATTGAAACCTGGTAGTGCTGGGGTGCTCTCTGGAGCCTTGAGCCAGGTTTCCGTCACTGCACAAACATCAATTTTCTCCATACTGAGGAGTGCCTCGAGTGCGTGCATTTTGAGGTTGAGATTTCTGTCATTGAGTAGCCTTACCCTTAGTTTTTGGTTACCTGTGCTGGTTACGGTTGTTGGTTTGTCCATTGAGCCTTGCCTAAAAAAAGCACTATGGGGATGGCAAGAGCCTTGGCCAGTATTCGAAAGCCTAGGGGTGACAGGTGCAAACCATCTCTGGCGAAAGAGTGAGGCTTGTCTATCATATCATCCCAGGCAGACAGACACTGGATCCCCTTAGAATGACACCAGAAGCTTAGCCAATTGTTGAAATTGATCATTTTGTCTTTGTATTGTGGTATCATTCTAGGTGAAGGTGGTATGCTACTCAAGGTCAGGATCATACCAGCTTGGGCTACATGATCAGAGAGCTTCTCAATGTCTCTTTTCATGTAGTCCAGGGAGGTACATCTTAGATCATTCACACCAACATGTACAATGACAGCGTCATACTTGTACTTGTTCTGGAGTGACCTGAGTGCCTGTGTTATGTGGCGGATCCTAGCACTCGACAGGCAGCTGACAGTAACCTTCTCCTTGTTCAGCCTGGTGAGTGGAACCTCTGTGTGCCTTACTATAGAGTCTCCTATTACTAGCATGTTGGGTATGGTGTTTTGCCTTAGGGGCTGTCATGAGGCACACTGCTGAGGTGAATTATGTGTTTTCTGGCTTTTGTTTGGAGGTGCAGGTTGCTTGCTTGTTTGCTTTGGAGGGCACTGTTTCTTTTTCAGATTGGTACCTAGTGCCTCCGAATATGTTTTTGTGTATTTATGTGTATGTTTTGCCGGTGCTTGTTTTGTAGATCCATGTGTGACTGGTGGTGTGATGCTAGTGTGTCTCTTCTCCTCTTGACTGCCTGTTACAGTCATGGGTTGAGAGCGCTTAGCCTCTAGTCTGGCTGTGTATTTCCATCTCTCACAAGTGTTTGTGTCTAGAGGTAAGAGGAGAGGGTTGTCTGTATACATGAGGCAGTTGTGACATTGCCTCAGGATGCCCAATTCCACCAGATGAACTGGAGAGTACACCTGAAGATGACCTCTGAAAATGCTTGGAAGAGTGAGTTTCAGTTGTCTTGCGGGCAGTCGAAGGTCTTATGTTGTATTATAATAGTGCTGTCTAGGAGATTTGGAAAATAATAGTGCTGTCTAGGAGATTTGGACAAGTGCTGATTTGGGTTATGCAAGTGCTGCAATAAGAACAGTTGATCTGAAGCACTTGAGTTGAGGTTTGCCTAGTTCTAAGGGCAAATTTGCAGCACACACTTTGTGGAGCCAGGAATATTATACCCCAGCTAACCGGCGCTGGCTATGTTAATAATAGGCAGGCAGTGTGTCTTTTCACATAAGGTGCAGTGGTGGCAATTTCTACTTGAAATTATTGGGCAAGATTATCCTACTTTAAATTTACCAGTCATTACTGATTAATTTACTGTTCCTATGTATTACTGCCACATTTATATTTGTGTGCTACTTGTGTAACTGCTATTATTTATTGTATACAGAGTTAAATTGAAATTAACAGCAGGTAGCATCACACGGACAAACTGTACAGCTGTATATTTGTAATTGTTGACAGATATATTGAAACCAGCCAACTAAGCACTGCTGTGAGATTATAAACATTTTTTAAAACACAGATATAACTGTCAGGTACACTGCACTTCCTCAGTTGATTCAGATTAACAACTGCCACCAGAAAGTCTTTACAACCACCACTTTTATAGTTTCAAAAGTTTGTCCTTGATGAAAACATTCTATTCCCGTATTGAAGCCTTCTTTGTCTGCATTCTTGTTTCAATCCAGAGAAAACCAGTTCCTTCAGCAAGCTGAAATGATCTTTCACAAATGTTCTTTCATTGCTAGGATAAATTGTAACTTTTTCTGCTGTGTTAGCCGTGCTCATCTAGAAAAAAAACAGTTCTCAGCATGCAAAATGTTCTCTCATTGACAGGATAGTTGTAACATTTCTGCTAACTTCACGGCACCCATGCCAATGGAAAATAGCTGCATGACTGCCAAATCAATGCACTGTACGACCATGTACATAAATGCATTGCACAGAACCAAGATGCTCTCCTCCAAAAAAGGAAACCAATCTGGTGGTCTCCTGCCATTAATAAACTCTACAACAGAAGGAAGAAACTGTTGCAGAAAAAGGTGAAGTCCCAAGACTGGAAAAACTCCCTGATTACCCTCAACAAAAAGTTGAGATCCCTCATCAAATCCTCTAAAGCCAGCTATAAAGGCAGAATTGCAGCAGATACTAAAAACTGTCACAACAAAGTCTTCTATAGCTATATCAAGAACCTCCATGGAAATACCCAGATTTGCTCTGAGATACTGCAACATGGTACCTCCTATACTGAGCCAACAGATATTGCCAACATACTGGGTGACAGATTCAGTGCCAACTTTACCCACCTGTAACCCCCAAAGGACCAATTGCAATACCGGAAGAATGTCAGGCACCCAGCATTACTGCAGCACAGGTTAAAGGTGCATTGTCCAAGGCCAAGAATACAGCTTCCAATGGACCCGATAATATCCCTGACTGTACTCTACATGAACTACAAAGTGAATTGGCACCACATCTGTGTGCCCTGTTCAGTCACCGCCTCACCTCAGGCTTTGTCCCTACCAAATGGCGCTCTGCTACAGTCATCTCTGTCCATAAAGGAGGAGCAACTACAGATCGTGGGAATTATTGCCCCATTAGCCTGATGAGTCTGATATGTAAAGCTATGGAGCACATCATCATGGACCTGATTAACAAAGGTAGAGAAAAATCTCCAAATGCTAGACCCCACGCAATTTGGCTTTGTGAAAGGGAGATCATGCCTGATCAACCTGGTTGACTTTTTTGAGTCAATCACCAGCACTGTGGATGAAGGTAAGGCAGTGCATACAGCCTACCTCAATCTGGCCAAGGCCTTTGATACCATTCCTCACTCAGGAATTATTAATAATCTTACCACACTAGGCATCAACCCTATATCAATAGGTGGGTTGCAAACTGGCTCACAGATAGAACACACAGTGTGAAAGTAGCGAAATTCAAGTCAGACTGCAAACCAGTCACGAGTGGAGTCCCACAGGGATTGGTCCTAGATCCTCTCCTGTTTGGCATCTACTTCTCAGAAGTCCAGGTCAACACAAAGGGACTCTGGCTGACCAGGTTATCAGATGACTGCAAGCTGGGAGCTATTATTAACTCACCAAGTGAAGCAAACATCTACAGAAAGGCCTCACTGAGACCAATGACTGGTGTTGAAACCATAGCCTTAAGCTTAATGCCAAAAAATGTTTCGTCATCCCCTTTGGTAAAAACTCAGTTCCCACTAATTACCACATTGATAAGAGCCCATAAAACACTGAAGGCATTATAAGAGATATGGGGACGCAGGTTGACAGCAACCTCTACATCGACCAGCACATTGCCACTGTAGTCAGAAAGTCCTGGTATGTGACACATTTCATTACAAAAAGGTTTTGCATGCAGGAAGAAAGAGGTCATTGTCTCTCTCTAGTCTTCCCTCATTAGACCAATAATCGAGTATAATGCCCCATTTCGCATGTACCTCACTAGACACCTGCAACAGAGAGGCCACAGAATTACCTCACAAAGAGGATCCTAGGCATTAAACACATGTCCTACATGGACAGACTCAAAAGACTGCAGCTATTCTCTGTCTCATATCGCCTACTTTGAGACGATCTCTGCTTGACTTACAAAGCCATGTCTGACCCAGCTCTGTTAGAAACACTACATTTAAAGAAATCCTAATCCCTCCTCAGTACATGCTCAACAAATACCTTAACCTCATTACTACAATCAACAAGACATGCTGGAGGGACAGGTTTCTCACTCAGAGACTGACCATGCTCTGGAATAGACTTCCCATACATGTCAAGCAGAGCACTTTGCTGCCCCTCTTCAAGAGAAATATTGATGAGTGGATGGATAATAGATAGCTCACCATGGGGATCACTCCAGTGGCTATACTTGATAGAGGCACTGGTAACTAATGTCAGGCAGCACGATGCTAGGGCACTTCTATTGGTTAGGCCTGTAAAGGGTCCACGGCCATTAGCCTAATAGACACATATGAACCTATGCTGTTAGCAATTTCCCTTTAGCTTGAATATGCTGTGTAGATTCAACTGTTTAGGATATTTCAGCAAGCTTCTGTTGTTAATGCCATTTGCTACAAAACATTCAAAAGTATAATTTTTTTTATTCCACAAAAGTACATTCTATTAAGCCAATGCATCATGTGCTATTCTAAGAATATTCCACCTGTTATTATGATCATCAAACCTCTGTTGCTGTGAAGGAAAAACAATACTTTTTGTTTTACATTATGTCATGAAAGCACATTCTTATTATTTCTTCCTGCATTTGCAAGCTCTGTATTTTTTATACTATTCTTCACGCTGTCACTATGAAAGACAGCAGTTTTATCAATGCATGCTGTTACTGTGAGAAAAGCAGTTTTACCAAATCACATACATGCCATTTCTATGAGGGAAAACCAGTTTTACTTTATATAATTCTATCAATTCCCCTTTTTTATTTTGAAAACCCCCAAAAAAATTTCAATCAAAATTTAAATCAAACTTCTTACAGGAAAAATCATGTCTCCATTGGTTATGTTACACTAGTTGCAATAGATACCTGACTGACAGCCTTTTTAATACAAAGTTTAATACACATGCACTTTATTATGATCAACAAAATAATGGCTATTATAGCAATTAAACTGTAATAACGTTTTTTCACCGTTCTGAACATAACGCATTTAACCAATTACTCCGCAGTCCGCTCACTGCTCCATGTCTTTCTAGCCTTTTCATGCAGACTCTACAGCAGTCATATGTTGTATTCTTGCATCCTTTAGGGGTATCCTGTGTTATCAGAATTTCATTTTACAATCCATTATACCCGTTTTGTCTTATACCAAGAGTAGGGATTATTAAGTTGTGATGTTTTCTCATACCTCATTGGCTGCACTGACCAATCTGGAATCTTAGCTCTAGGCCTTTCTGTAGCCAGCCTGATAGCACTAGGTATTGTAAGGCAATATAACAGCTATCCCATATTTACCAAATAACTTTTATTGCTACTTCACAGTGATTCAGTTATGTGAGAGATGTAAATATTTATTGAACTTTGTAGCTAACGTATCTGCTGAAAATACATTTGGTTAGAACACACACACACACACACACACACACACAGCTCCTCTTCTACATCAAGTTGCACTATGGGTAAGAGAACATTAGCCTTCAAGACTAAGGACTTAGTATAGAAACCTCAGCCATTAGTTCACAAAGGACCACACCCACCTTTACTCAGATGCCCCTATTCAGTACATATGATTCACAAATCTGCAGACTCCAAACCCTTAAAACCCACTAAAACTGCACCCACCCAAGATAATGTTTTATAAATAGGTGATTCTTGTCAGACATTTAGGCACTACACTTGCCAGGCTGCATAAGAAAGGGGTGATAATTAGTTGCCTTTCTGGAGGCAGGATCCAGACTGCAACAAGGTCTGTTAGATCCATACATTCTGGCAAATACAAACTTGACTTGGTAATGGGCCTCATGATATTGAATGATATCAGGTGTTCAGTGCTTACATCAACTTTAAGAAATCTTGAAAATGCAGTGTAAAATAAATTTGTAATATTTATTTTTTTTCTCTCCTGTAAAGGTTCTAAAACAAGTTGTAGAAAAATGTATGGAAAATCCTGTAGAAGAACTGAATAGCCTACGAGAAGGGCTGGAATACAAAGAGTTGGCTAGGACTGGTAACCGTCACGATAGGTGCTATGTCATGGAGGTAATGTGCATATTTATCACTTTGTCTCTGACTATTACTTTTTATAAATGTTTTGGGTTAATATTAAGAATAAGTTTGTTTAATATTATTTATATATATAGGTTCATAGATTATATATATAGGTTCATAGATTAGTACTAGGCTAACTGCCCTTTTGAGCCATTTGAAGCCTAGGCAATTACTCCATGTGCGAATCAACCCCTGCACCTTGTGTCTTTAAGGTAAACACCTTAATCATTATGTCATCCTCCCACCACTTCCAGGATGCATTGAAATAATGCAACTTGTGACTTCAGCCAGTGCCAAAGTAATAGAGTTTAGTTGGTTTCTGCAGCAGTATGCTGAATAGTATTTGTTTGGTTTATTGGGAAGTTCAGAGTTGGTATGGTCCACTTTCAGCAAAGACATAGAAAGAAAAGATTTGTGCATCAATTACAAGATGATGTTTGATTCGAAAGACATGCTTCTGGAGTATTTCTCCCCGGGCCTCCGCTGAAAACAGGATCTGTGGAACCTAGTCGGACTTTCCCGGTCAACAAATGTTAAATAAATAAAAATAAATACAAATAAATCACATGGCTAAATCCTTTAGTCTGGCATACTTATCGCACGTGGTGTTATAGCAAGAGTATATCAGTCAGACGTGGCACAAAGTGAAAATTCCAGCACAGATTGAAAGAGCAACAAGGCCTATATTGATAGGAGAACTGGTATTCTAACAGTTAAACAGCAAAGTAAAAAGTTATAGTCCAGCTTATCTTTTGCTACAGTTTTATTCTTTTTCGGGAAAACCAAAATGGAATGAGACAGATCAGACCACATTTTACTAGTTGGTTGAAATCATTTATGAGATTATAATAAACAGGTGGCATATCTGTCAACTTCTGGAAAGACTGAGGAGTTTGCAATAGCAGGTACAAATGGTGAAGACTTCCTTGGAAAAGGGATATGCTGCAGGTGTTCTGGCCACTTTACCCTTCAGCAGTATGAATCCCATCTTGGTTCTCCTCTGAAAATAGCAGTGTCTCATGGATACTAAGCTTGTCAACTTAAATACTGTATGTTTTCTGAACTTTACCAGACAATTGTTTACGATGATATTTTTTTTATAGGTTGAATTTGACGGGCATACATTTACTGGTAGAGGTCGTAATAAGAAAAAAGCAAAGGAAAACGCTGCAATGGTAGTACTCAGAAATTTATGGTGTGATAAAACAGCTCCTGCTAAGGCAGATAAAAATATGTCTGCGAAAAATGCAGCAACTGAGGTGAGTTCTTTTTCACTGTCTTTAAATACAAACATTATAAAAACTTTTATCAGAGAAGAATCACTCTTATGATGCTCTGAGAAATGTGATGCTACTGGGCTCATAGGGGAATTATTTTTAACATCTCTAATATGCTCTCATAGTCTCACCCTAACCTGATGTATCATCTTACTTATATAGAATTTATAACAGGGAGAGACCAAGCCATATAGTAGCATCTTCTGATAACAGTTAAATGTCCCTGGAACTGTAAATAATCATTAATTATGCAGGTATCCTCTTTTCCCATATACCTACAAGTTGTACAGCCCTTACATTTTAAATCCTCAGTCTCACTCCTTATCTCTGTATGTACAGCCCTTCTCCCAATACTGGGTGAATTTCTAAATGAAATATTCAATGTCATATTTTTATATATCTCATCTGATGTTATTATATACCAATATTTCTTCAAAATACATGACTCTCCTTCAATAAATGGAGGATAGCGAGTCACAAAATACATGTCTTCCGGATACCTCATTTCTATCAGCATTTCTACCATATTTACCTTTCCAATCAACTTTATTGCACACATCCTCAACCTTCTAGTATGTAGTAATAAGGTCATATGTATAATCCCTAGATAATAGTCTATTAACTATGTTCATGGCCACATCTTGGAATTTAACCTCCTCTGAACATAACGTTCTAGGCCTATCAAATTCAACACAGGGCAAAGACCGCATCAAATGGCCAGCGTGTGCACTAGAAGCACATAGGAAGGTATTTAGAGAAGTTATGTTTTTCTATATAACTTGGAATGTATCTCACCATTTAGGCTTTATAACTTCAAATCTAAATAATGAATACTATTATTATAAATATTGTATGAAAATAATAAACCAAAATAATTATTCTGTATTACCTGCATAAAATTATCAAACTCTTTCTGAGAACCCTTTACTATTAAAGATAAATTATCACTGTAACATTTATAAAAAACTACATTATAAACAAAATATGACGCTCTATACAAAAATATTTCTGCAAATCTTCCCATAAATAAAAATTGGTATAGCTGGGAGCTAATTTATCTCCCATCTCTGTGCCTCTCTTAATAGCCTATAGAAATTCCCATCAAAAGAAAATCAATTATTATTCAAAATAAAACTAGTGATATTCAGCATACTCTGTAACCCATTAACATCCGCTAAATAATGACCAATAGCCTCCAATCTGAATTTATATTCAGTAGAAGTATACAAGTTATTTGCAATCACCGTCACTAAAAATAACCTTCCCGCCACTTAACCTATTTAATCTCTCTAAGAAAATGTTGTGTTTCACTAATGTATGAAGGAAGCTGTACAACAAAAGGCTGAATAATTTTGTCCACAAAATTACAAATCTTTCCATGGGACCCCCCCCCCCAACCTGAGAAACAACAGGTCTCCCCGGAGGATTCACCGTGTTCTTATGGATTTTAGCTAGTATATAAAATAATGGGATACAAGGTTTCACTACTACTAGTCCATCCTTCAGTATTTCTGATAATACACCCCTATTAACCAAGTTCTTCAGTAGCATCAGAATACTACTTTGAATTTGTTGTAGAGGATTATCATCTAACAACTGATATTCTAATGTGTTACTCAATAAAACAAGACACATTCTTTCATAAAAATCATCCTTCATTACCACTATATTTCACCCTTCATCATCTGGTTTTATTACAATAAACATATCTGTTTCCAAACATTTTAAAGCCATCTACTCATTCCTAGTGAGATCAACATTAATAATATATTTTATCCCCCGTAATCAGGTCAAAGGCAGTGTGATAAGTACCACTATCCCAGACTCTGAAGGCACTGCAGAGAACATCGCTGGCAGTCAGGACAAGACAGATGTGGGCAGTAAGAGAAGTACTGCTGTTCCAGACTCTGAAGACAATAAAGAGAACATCCCTGGCAGTCAGGATAAGACAGATGTGGGCAGTGAGAGAAGTACTGCTGTTCCAGACTCTGAAGACACTGAAGAGAACATCCCTGGCAGTCAGCACAAGACAGATGTGGGCAGTGAGAAAAGTACAACTGTCCAAAATGCTGAAGGCATCATAGCTTGTAGTCATGTCAAGGCTGCTGCAGGCACTGAGAGAAGCACCACTGTCTTAGATGATGAACGCAATATCCCCTGCACTGAGGACGTAGCACTCATGTACAGGGAGAAAATAATCACTGAAGATGTTGCACCCTGCAGTAAGTCCAAGGCTGATGTGGGCAGTGAGAGAAGTACTGCTGTTCCAGAATCTGAAGACACTGAAGAGAACATCCCTGGCAGTCAGTACAAGACAGATGTGGGCAGTAAGAGAAGTACTGCTGTTCCAGACTCTGAAGACAATGAAGAGAATATCCCTGGCAGTCAGCACAAGACAGATGTGGGCAGTGAGAGAAGTACTGCCATTCCAGAATCTGAAGACACTGAAGAGAACATCCCTGGCAGTCAGCACAAGACAGATGTGGGCAGTGAGAGAAGTACTGCTGTTCCAGACTCTGAAGACAATGAACAGAACATCCTTGGCAGTCAGGACAAGACAGATGTGGGCAGTGAGACAAGTACTGCTGTTCCAGACTCTGAAGACAATGAAGAGAACATCCCTGGCAGTCAGCACAGGACAGATGTGGGCAGTGAGAGAAGTACTGCTGTTCCAGACTCTGAAGACACTGAAGAGAACATCCCTGGCAGTCAGGACAAGACAGATGTGGGCAGTGAGAGAAGTACTGCCGTTCCAGAATCTGAAGACACTGAAGAGAACATCCCTGGCAGTCAGCACAAGACAGATGTGGGCAGTGAGAGAAGTACTGCTGTTCCAGACTCTGAAGACAATGAAGAGAACATCCCTGGCAGTCAGGACAAGACAGATGTGGGCAGTGAGACAAGTACTGCTGTTCCAGACTCTGAAGACAATGAAGAGAACATCCCTGGCAGTCAGCACAGGACAGATGTGGGCAGTGAGAGAAGTACTGCTGTTCCAGACTCTGAAGACACTGAAGAGAACATCCCTGGCAGTCAGGACAAGACAGATGTGGGCAGTGAGAGAAGTACTGCTGTTCCAGAATCTGAATACACTGAAGAGAACATCCCTGGCAGTCAGCACAAGACAGATGTGGGCAGTGAGAGAAGTACTGCTGTTCCAGACTCTGAAGACAATGAAGAGAACATCCCTGGCAGTCAGCACAAGACAGATGTGGGTAGTGAGAAAAGTACAACATTCCAAAATGCTGACGATATCATAGCTTGTAGTCAGGTTGAGGCTGTTCTAGGCAATGAGAGAAACACCACTGTCTTAGATGATGAACGCAACATTCCCCTGCACTGAGGACGTAGCACTCATGTACAGGGAGAAAATAATCACTGAAGATGTCGCACCCTGCAGTCAGTCCAAGGCTGATGTGGGCAGTGAGAGAAGTACTGCTGTTCCAGAATCTGGAGACACTGAAGAGAACATCCCTGGCAGTCAGGACAAGACAGATGTGGGCAGTGAGAGAAGTACTGCTCTTCCAGAATCTGAAGACACTGAAGAGAACATCCCTGGCAGTCAGCACAAGACAGATGTGGGCAGTGAGAGAAGTACTGCTGTTCCAGACTCTGAAGACAATGAAGAGAACATCCCTGGCAGTCAGCACAAGACAGATGTGGGTAGTGAGAAAAGTACAACATTCCAAAATGCTGACGATATCATAGCTTGTAGTCAGGTTGAGGCTGTTCTAGGCAATGAGAGAAACACCACTGTCTTAGATGATGAACGCAACATCCCCTGCACTGAGGACGTAGCACTCATGTACAGGGAGAAAATAATCACTGAAGATGTCGCACCCTGCAGTCAGTCCAAGGCTGATGTGGGCAGTGAGAGAAGTACTGCTGTTCCAGACTCTGAAGACAATGAAGAGAACATCCCTGGCAGTCAGCACAAGACAGATATGGGCAGTGAGAGAAGTACTGCTGTTCCAAACTCTGAAGACACTGAAGAGAACATCCCTGGCAGTCAAGACAAGACAGATGTGGGCAGTGAGAGAAGTACCGCTGTTCCAGACTCTGAAGACACTGAAGAGAACATCCCTGGCAGTAAGTCCAAGGCTGATGTGGGCAGTGAGAGACATACTGCTGTTCCAGACTCTGAAGACAATGAAGAGAACATCCCTGGCAGTCAGGACAAGACAGATGTGGGCAGTGAGAGAAGTACCACTGTTCCAGACTTAGAGAATAATGAAGATTTCTCTTCCTGCAGTCAGAACAAGGCAGATGTAGACAGTGAGAAAAGCAACGTCTCAAAATTTGAATATAAGGAAGATCTTATTCCTTACAGTCAGGACAAGGCAGACATGGGCAGTGAGATTAAATCCTTTGTCACAGAAACTGAAGTTTTGGTCTACCACAAACACAATAAAGTAGATACAGACACTGACAGTAACACAACTGATCATATGGATAAGTCATCTCCATTGAAGCGCTTACGTTTTCATTTGAAAAGCTTCCGTGTTGCTGTTAAAAAATGTTTCTATAAACTTTGCTGCTGTTATTAAAAGTAATTTATATTTAAAATACAGAACACTATGAAATGGCAGCAATTAGAAACAGAAATCTGTTTTTCATGATTTTTATTTAATCAGAATTTTTGATTCAATAAAATCATAAATTAAATGTACTATAGATGGCAATATTGTGTTTTTTCATTGATTTGTTTCACTAGCCTGTGGCAATGATAATATGAGGGTTTTGTGATTCATGTGTAGCATTGTACTTTGTATCAAGATATGCTACATCCAAGGGTTTTTCACTTAAACATAACATGTCAAGTTTACAGTCTGACCAACTTTTCTTTCTGCTTCCATTTCCTGTACAAATTAACTTCCTGTTCAAGCTGGGAAAGAGATCTCACAAGTGGGTAATGAAACCTGAGTTAGTCAATAAACCTTCTGACTAGAAACTAAAAGTTTTGAGGTAAAATGTTCTCGATCTGACTGTCAGCTAGTGATCCTTTTAGGGATGGACAGATAAATTGATTCCCCTTTCCGGAAACCCTTCCACTACATAATTTTTCTGTGAAAACCATTTTCCTTTGAATTTCATTATGTTATGCTAGAAAATGCTTTTTTTTGTGGAACTGTCAGGTTGCTGAGAAAATTTTTGCTGATATAATGCTTGAGTGACAAAACTCTTTAAAAAACTATTCTTATTAACGTAATCTACATGTTTGTGTAGAGTGAGTCTCTTTGTGTGTGGGTGGGTGCGTGTAGAGGGGGAAGAATGTGGTGCTTTCGGTGATTGTCACTGAACATTTTACCTCAGAGCCTTAATTTTCCTGTCAGAAGATTTATTGACTCACTCAGGCTCTACTTCCTGCTTGTGAGATCTCCTTTCCAGCTCTAACATGAAACAATAAGCAATATTCAGTCTTCATGGTTCTTGCTTCCACTATCCAGAAAAAGAAGAAAGTTTTAGGGAGTTCTTGGGTGTCCTGCTGGCTCCATCACTGCCTTAGCTGCTGGTGGGTGTCTGCTGTGCCTAAAACATCATCCTCAGATCACCCATCTCTTCCTGTTGGTCACTGTGAGGTGCCTCCTCAGAAAGTCACTAAGGATCAAGGGACTGGCACATCCTCTGCAGTTGTAGGGCTGCCCTCACTGGATATTGTTGGGAGGGTGGCCTAATGGTTAAGGTGTTTGCCTTACAGACACAATGTGCAGGGTTTGAGTCTCACAAGGGATAACTGGCTAGGCCTAAAATGGCTCACAAGGGCAGTTAGCTTAGTACTAACCTATGAACATGGGAGAACTACACATCTGATATTGTCATTTTCATTCATTCCTCAACTGATGGGCTCACATCTGAGACTTAGATCTGACTCTTCCACTTCTAACAGATCATCGGATCCCAGAACTCTCAGGCTCCTTCCTTTACCCATAATACCCCAACTTAACATATGTCAGATCTCTTAAGTGGTCTTCACATTTCTTTAGACGTTTTCTTGTTGTGTGTTAATTAAGTTTTATATGTTACCTTCCTCCTTCCCCCCTCCCATATTTTAGTGTTCTTGGTCAATTCTTCCTTCCCTTTTTTATTGTCAGTTACCATTATGGGAGTGGGAGTCTGTTCCAAAGGTGTGGTAACTTCTAGGAGACAAAGCTGTCCCTCCAAGAGGTTCTATTAATGTTACATACCAGATTAAGGTCTTTAGAGCGAGTAACCCATGTACCATTTGATTTGCGGATATGCAGCATTTGTAGTAAAGCAGGCTCAGAGATTGCTTATATGCAAGACAGAGATCATCTGTAAGTAGTATGTATGTACAGAATAAAGAGACAGTGATTTCAGTTGATCCACATACAACAGATGCAGAAAACCTTGAATGTTCCTTGTGAGGGACCTTTGTGGTCTCTCCAGTTGCTGCAGGTACTTGGAAAGGTACATAACAAAAGGGGCATTGTACTCTATTACTCTGGCCTGATGAGAGAAGAGTACAGGGAGGTTATAACTTCTTTTTTTCTGGAGGCAGTTCCCTTACTTATGAAACAAGTAATGTAGAATGCCCTTTTTACCACTGTGGAAACATGGCAATCAAAGATAAGGTTGCTGACAACCTGTGTACCCAGGTCTCACACCACTGAGTGTGTACTTAGGGTGTTGCTATTGATGTGGTAGTTAGCAGGGATATTGCTCTTACTAAAATGGATGGGTTGGGAGGGTGGCCTAATGGTTAAGGTGTTTGCCTTGCAAACACAAGGTGCAGGGTTTGAGTCTCACAGGGGATAATTGGCTAAGTTTAAAATGGCTCGAAAGGGCAGTTAGCTTAGTACTAATCTATGAACCTATGATCTATAACACATTTTTTTGCATTGAGTTTAAGGCCATGACTTGGCACCAATCATTTGTTTGCTTAAGACCCTCTTGTAGAAATCTGACATCATTTGAAGAGTCTATGACCACTCCTACTTTGCAGTCATCAGCAAACTTTGTCAGTTTTGTTAGTTTTGTTTGTACTTCAAAGAAATAGATTTAAAACAGTAGAGGCCACAGAACTGATCCTTGTGGAACACCACTGATTACAGGTCTGATGTTGGAGGTCTATTCCCCTATTTTGACTATATGTGTTCTATCAGTGAGGCAGTTAGTGACCCATCTAAAGATATAAGAGTTGATACCTAGCTGGGTGAGTTTGGAGATTACCTATATCTTTGTTGATAAGGTCCATCATGATTCTCTCCATGGCCTTGCATATAAGGCTAGTCAGGCTAATAGGTCTATAGTTCCTGGGACCGTGGAAGCAAAACCTTTGTGTAAGGGAATAACAGTCACCATTTTTCATTCAGCTGGGACTTAGACTATGACCGAAAAGAGCTCCCAATGCTGTTGCTAATTCTTGTTGGAGCCCATGTAGGACGCAGCATGGGATGTTATCAGGTCCCTTAGATGTTGTGTTTTTGGCCTTAGAGAAGCCATTTACAATCTGCTCTTTAGAGATACGAGGTAGGGGAAGGTGATAGGCATGTCATGGGGTACGTGTGCTGGGGAGTGATGTTTTCACAGAACCTGTTGACTAACAAGTTAGTTATGTCCACATGCTCAGTATATGTGGTATCATTAACTACCAGTTCATCACAGATCTGAGCCTTTTTTTTTTAGGTTATGGATGTAACTAAAGAACACCTTATGGCTGTTCTTAGTTGAGGAAGCTAATTAGGATTTGTAGTTTGTTGATGGAGAAGTACAGAGTATGTCAGAAGGAGTTGCATTGTGTTTTTGTAGACTTAGAGAAAGCATATGATAGGGTGCCTAGAGAGGAGTTGTGGTATTGTATGAGGAAGTCAGGAGTGTCAGAGAAGTATGTAAGAGTGGTACAGGAAATGTACGAGGGTAGTGTGACAGCGATGAGGTCTGCTGTGGGAGTGACAGATGCGATTAAGGTGGAGGTGGGGTTACATCAAGGATCAGCTCTGAGCCCTTTCTTATTTGCAATGGTGATGGACAGGTTGACAGACGAGATCAGACAGGAGTCCCCATGGGCTATGATGTTTGCAGATGACATTGGGATCTGTAGTGAGAGTAGGAAACAGGTGGAGGAGACCCTGGAGAGATGGAGATATGCTCTAGAGAGAAGAGGAATGAAGGTCAGCAGGACTAAGAGAGAATATATGTGTGTGAATGAGAGGGAGGATAGAGGAATGGTGAGGATGCAAGGAGTAGAGGTGGCGAAGGTGGATGAGTTTAAATACTTGGGGTCAATAGTTCAGAGTAACGGTGAGTGTGGAAGAGAGGTGAAGAAGAGAGTACAGGCAGGATGGAGTGGGTGGAGAAGAGTGTCAGGAGTGATTTGTGACAGATGAGTATCTGTAAGAGTGAAAGGGAAGGTCTACAAGAGGGTAGTGAGACCAGCTATGTTATATGGGTTGGAGACAGTGGCATTGACAAAAAGGCAGGAGTTTGAGCTGGATGTGGCAGAGTTAAAGATGTTAAGATTTGCATTGGGTGTAACAAGGGTGGACAGGATTAGGAATAAATATATTAGAGGGTCAACCCAGGTTGGACGGTTTGGAGACAAAGCCAGGCAGACAAGATTACGGTGGTTTGGACATGTGCTGAGAAGGGATGCTGAGTAAATTGGGAAAAAGATGCTAAGGATGAAGCTACCAGGTAACAGGAAAAGAGGAAGGCCTAAGATAAGGTTTATGGATGTGGTGAGAGAGGACATGCAGGTGGTTGGTGTGATAGAGCAAGATGCATAGGACAGGAAGAAATGGAAACAGATGATTCGCTGTGGCGACCCCTAATGGGAACAGCCGAAAGAGGATGATGAGTTTGCTTTGGAGGACTTCACAAGAAGTCTTATTTGCTTGTTTAAGCTGAGGAGAGAATGTTTCCAGTTTAGGGCTCACTCTCTCTTACTCTTAGGCAGCAATTTCTTCTCCTTATTGTAAAGTCTGTTGACGGCAGTTGTCTACCAGGCAGGTTTGCTCTTTTTTGAAGAGCTTGTTTTGGTTCTATCAGGTATGTCCAAATGAATGCAGTTTTACAGCTGTTTGTATAAAGTATTGGTGCAGAACTCGGCACAATTGCCAATTCCATCTGAGGGGGGGAGGTGGTGCACTGAAGCTATTTATATCATCCTGTAAAAGGGTATAATCTGCTTTGGAGATGATTTTTAGTTTAATTCTTTCTAGGGGGAGTCAGGTGTAATAGTTACTTCAAATGAGACTGATTTGTGGTCAGATCTCACCAGGGACAGACCTCACAATGGGGGTGCTACAGTGGTCCCCCATATTAGTAAGCAGCAGATCCAGGATATTGGCACCCCTTGTGCAGGTGTCAACCAACTGGTCCAGGGCATTGGAGTTTATGAAGTTGAGAAACCTTTGGGCAAGTGAGTTTGAGCAGGAGTAATCAACCCTGACAATGGATGGGTAGTTAAATTCACCCAAAACCTTGGTGTTCTGATGTACCTTGATAAACTAAAGTAGATCCAAATAGGCAGAGTGGATGTCCTGATTCATGGAGGGGGTTCTGTAGCTGGCAATGACTTGAATAGGTGTGGAACCAACAGTTAATCGCACTTGAAGTATCTCCAAAGAATCATACTGTTTAACCAGTCTGGAGGTGTAAGCAAGCAATAATTCCTGACAAGGTGTGTGTTAATGTGTAATTAAAGCCCACCCAGGGATGCTTTGAGGCCCAATGTCGCTATTTACTGAGTGTAAAATAGTAGCTCAACTGATCTCGCTTTCACACTCACACATGCATACACTTTCACACACAAACACATACACAAAGTTCTTTTTTTATTTTGCTTTTATTTTATTTTACACTTGATAAACAGCGGAAGAGCTGTTTAGTGAGAGTAAAATAATAGCTTTCATTCCATTTTCTCAGTCTGAGCTCCTCGGCGGCTTGATATGCTGCTGTGAAGTGGTGGACATGTTTTTCAGTGGGCATTACTTACACATTAATTCCCTGCTGGGGAACGCTCATTCTCCAATCAGGGTACTGATGTACTATAACAAATAAATAACAATAAACTATAGTTCTATTCTGATGCATTATAGAATGGAGAAAATAGGTGAGGTTACTAAATAAAAGTTTGTTATGGTAAAATGAGCAAGAGCTTCATTATGCTAGTATAAGTGAAGATATAAAATGTTATCCTTGTGGGAGGGCTTACATATACATTTAATTGTTACTACCTCACTCTAAAGTTGTCAGAAGTACATATAAATGTTGAGAAGTAATATAAACCATTTATCTAATTGTAGCTAATCAGGGGAAAGGCCAGCAGTGTGTGGGAAATGAAAAAAGACAGAACTATATTGCCATTTAATGGCAGAGTTTCAAATGGTTCAAAAGAATCTGACAGATCCTGAAGAATACAGTAAATAGGAATGGAATGCAAATAATATCAGTAAAAATGTGTGACCTTGCACTTTTGGAGTGAAAATCCCTAGAGATTGAAGAAATATACTAGAAATTTACTTCCTGCAAAACATCTTTCACATTACCTTTTTCCACAGTTTGAATCAGTCTTTAGTTTGAGATTAAGTCAAAGATTGATATTAGTTTAATATACCTGGAAGAATTACGGGTGAAACCAAAGCTGATATTTATATGTAAATTTATTGTAGAACAATCCAAAAAACTGGAAATCAATGAACACATTGCTCAGTCCTGGAAAATCAACCCAGTCTAGCCCATCCCCAACCAGTAACTGCCATAGCATTGCTTCACAGTTTGACTCACATTTTATAAATACAGTCACCTCCCTCTTAACAAAATCCATCCATCGTCATCTTCATCATCCCCACTTTTTCCATTTTCTACATGTACCACTCTGCTACCCTCTTTGATACTAATGCCTGACCACAGCAGGTCTTCTCTCATGTAATCCATCCAACTCCTTGTTGGACACCCTCATGTCTTCTTTCCTTCTTTTTCTCTGTTCCAAATTTTCTTTACTAAATTGTCTTCTGCTTTTCTGCACATGTGCCTGAACTACCACAATCTGTTCTCTTTGATCTTTTCTGCAGTTGGGACTACTTTGGCTTCAGTACTGATGTCCTTTTTTTTTCATTTTCCCCACAGTGTGCATCCTACCACCCATTTCAGGCACTTTGTCTCCATCACCTCTAACTTCCTCAGCTAACTTGGCTTTACAGATTTCTGTACCATACAGTATCCCTAGTCATACCACTGTTTTGTAGACCTTACTTTTCAGCTTCTTTGGCGTTATTCTGTCATACACTTCCTCTGCTTCTCTCTGCCAGTTGGCTGTAGCCCCCCTGATGCTAGTTTTGACTTCCTCATTCAAACTTCCCTTTTCCTTCACCAATCCTCCCAAATACTTGAAGCTGTTAACCTGTTCCTCTGTTTTCCCTTCTATTTACATTATCAGCTTCTTCTGATTTCCCCTATTTTCTGCCATTACAATTGTCTTGTCAGTTTCATCCCGTGGGCCTTCAGTTTTGCATTTCATTCCTCTATCCTTTGCTGAAGTTCTTGCTCAGAGTCTTCAAACCCAGTCATCCCACTCTAATCATTGAAGCCACAACAGACCTTCACCCTCAATCCAGTGCTGACATCTAGATTTAAAAAAAGTCTACAGACAGTAAAAAAAACACTGCCCCTGACAAAGTTCCATCCGAATACCTCAAACTCACAGATAGCCTTGCATATCCTGTCTCAATTCTAATAAGCCACTCTATCCAAGAAAAATATGTCCCCACCTAATGGAAAATATGCCCCTGCCTTATGGAAAATATTCTAAATAATACCCCTCCATAAAGGTGGCTCATCAGCTGTGCTCACAAACTTTAGACTAGCTACCATATTCTCACCCTGATCCAAAATCTGGTAAAGACATATTCACTCTCAGCTGATTACAGGTATTACTTCTCATAACCTCCTTTCTCCCTCATCTCATGGTTTTAGACCCAATCACGGTACAGCCACTGCCCTTCTAAGGTTCAGAGATATAATAAATCACAATATAAATTCAGATCTTCTAATCTCAGCCCTATTTCTGGATCTATCCAAGGCATTCAAATTGGTCAATCATCAAATTCATCTAACCAAACTCTCTTCCTAGGGGCTGTCAGCCTCCTCACTTACCTGGTTTCTTAGTTACCTCACTAAAATTTGTGTATTTGGGTAGTCGCAGACACCTGGTTCAAGGCTGTGGAGAGCACCCCAGCCAACGGGTTACACCTCCTTCCACAGGTTCAGATCACAAACTGAAGGCATAAAAACTAAAGGAGGTACTGCACCAATTTTCATTGAAAATAATTTGAGAACAGGCAAACTGTACATCAGCATGCTGACTTGAGAATGAAGGTTCTCCAGCAGGGTATTAATGTACAAGTGATGCCTGGTGAAAAATGAGTCCACTGTTTCACGGCAGCATATCAAGCTGCTATGGAGTTCAGACTTAGAAACCGGTATGGCCTCCATTATTTTACTCTTGATAAGCAGTGTTTTTGCTGTTTAGCAAGTGAAAAATTAAAAAAAAAAAAAGACAAAACTTTCCACATTCCATCTGCAGTTTTTCCACTGAACACCTCACTCCAGTTAGCTTTAAATAATGACAGTTTTGCTTCCATATAATCTCTAATTAACCTTCTGTGCATTGGTTTAGATTTCAGTTTGGCAGAATTATCTAGCAACAAATTAACCTTTATAACCCCATGATCACTCACATCAATGGTGGTAAAACTTAACTTGAAGTTACAGTAATTTCTTTGGTAACACAAACAATGTCTAGAATGTTCCATCCCATGATAGTTTTTTCTACAATCTGAAGCAATTGTTGTTCATGAATATACACTGTGAATAATTTCCATACTAATGTTGTCGAATCAATATTATTCCAGTCTGTTTCTGGTAAATTTAAGTTCCCAGCTAATATTATTCTTCCCTCCTGTGTTTCATACAAGAAATGTATGAATTCCTCTAGATCATCTGCACTTGACTTTGGTAGTCTGTACACTCCAACAATTGTTATATGTTCCAGGGTTGTCTTTATTGTCACAGTCACACAATCTATAGTACTGGTGTTATCATTGAAGATGTAACAACACAGGTCTCATAACTATCTTTAATCCCTATCATGAGCTCCATCTGATTTTTTGTTAGAATATCTGTTACAGTAAAAGCATTTATACTCTGACATAACTGGTTTCCAGTCATTGTTCTTTAACCATGTTTCACAAACAACAACATCAATTTTGTGGGAATGTAGTACATTTTCCAATAAAAAAAACTTAATTAACAAACATGAAAGATGTATCAAATGTTGCTATCTGTAAACTGTTAAATTTTCGACCCTGCAAAAATCCTGCCTAGTGTTTGTCAAATATTGCAAAATATCTGATGCAAGAATTATTTTCCCTGGTCTTGACAAATGCACTCCATCCTGTCTGTAAACGTATGCCCAAAACTAGGCTTGGATGCTCTACACATTTCCATTTTTTAAAACAGGACATTTTTTCCATGCAGGCATTTACCCAAAAGAATCTTTTCATTTGTAGTGACCTGACTATCCTTTCTATAGGTGATTTGTGAAAAATGCGTCCTAACACCAGTACAAGCTATACTATCTACGAGGGCTGTCAGTTCCCTACTAACAGTCAGAGAATCCTTCTGGATGAAATCATTTGTACCAACATGAATAAAAACAGATCCATACTTCCTTACATTAAGGCATTCCAAGACTCATCTCACATCTTCTAATTTTGCCCCTGGCAAGCATAACACCATTCAATGTTCATTATCTTATAACAAATACAAGTATTAGTTCCTCTAATAAATGAATCTACAATTACAAGAATATCTTTGCTGGCCAGCACTGAAGAATCTTCAGCTTCTAATAAAGTAATAACAATTGATATCTGCTCTATCAATTGTTATGAAGGATAGATCTTCATCACCATTAGTCTTATTAATGCCACTGTCTTCACTGTGTATTAAATTCTTATCCATCTGGTATTGTAAATCCACAGCTTGAGTCATGCAGTCAGCATCCGTCTTTTTTCTTCTTTTTTTCTTATAGTAATGTTCTTCAATCCTTCCACATTCAATTTTGATTTCTTCCTTTTCACCTGCCCCTCGCCTCTATTTTCTGCCTTCTCCATTGGAAGAATGATGCCCTTTTCTGGAGAATGAAGGTTTTCTGATAGAAAATTATCATTCCCTGCAACCTGTGTGCTACATAACAAAGCAGTATCATTTTTATTATATATTCTCTTTCCTTTACAGTCGTTAGTCAGTTTATTTTTCTACTTTGTTATTTCTTGTGAACTTCTTCCTTTCTTATGTTTTTAGTTTCCTTCTAAACAAACTGGATCCTCAGATTGCTGAATACTTGCATCCAGTTGTCAGGGGCATCATCTTATTCAATAGGGGTTGAACGATCTTTGCAGACAATAGATGCATCATTTCCTAAATGTGTTGTATTTGTTCTATGCCTAACATTATTTACTTCATCAGTCCAGTCATTAATATTTGACACATCAGCTCTTCAAGCCATACCAATTGCACATGTGCAATCATCATCATCAAGTCTAGATTTACTTCTAACAATGGTAAGCAAATCATTCAACTTTTAACACGAGGAACACAGATTACCAGTGTTATCAGAAGTTACCTTTAAATATGCATAGCATTTATTACACTGTACAAGATTTGTGCATTAGCAAATCATTGATTGCATACTCATTTAAGGAATCCGTATTCAGCATTCAGCTTAAAATGAATAAAATATTGCAAAAGAAAAAAATAATCAAAATCAGTGACCACAAAACTGAAAGAGAATCAACTTCTATGACAAAAAATCTCACCAGCAATATACAACTAAATACTAAAGTAAGGTAAAGTTCTGACCACACAAGCAATGCAAGCCAGACAAAAGTTGTAATTCTTTCACTATTGTTTGCAGTCTCACTACTTTTTTTTACAGTAAATTTCAATAAATCACAAACAGTCTGTATTAGGGCTGCTACCTTTTCAAATGCCAAAAGTGGGACATTTTTTGTAGAAATGTGAAATTTTGCAGAACAAAACATACCTGTGACCAATGCGAAGGACAGAGCTTTACTTTTTTGCCAGAATAAAAGCTTATTTTGTAGCATGTAAATTGCTTATGCTATTTCATATATTATTTGTATTTCAGATATGAAATAAGTGTTTTATGCAACTATTAAAGAAACCTTAAGAAATATATTTTGTCTTAAAATCACAGGACATTTGCCATTTTTTAGTTTTTTTGGCAGGACACAACTGCCCAAAATGGGACTGTCCCTCACAAAGAGGGACAGGTGGCAACCCTAGTTTGTGTAAATTTATAATTGTCTAGGCCCCTTGGGGTGCCTAGAGCTTGCCTGTCTAAAATCTATCCCTTTCTAACAATCAACAATAAAATTAAAGGTAAAACAACAAAATGTGAATCAAAGCAAATCTTAACAAGCTGTACCTATAAACAGTGAAAAACACTGATAATAAATACAATATAGATTCAAATAAAAATTCTCTTACTAGTCAGTTCCACAGTAAATCACTAACCAAGGTAGGATTGTTTAGATATGCTCAGGATTTATTTTAATAGGCTTCGCCGAGAAAGAGATTTGTTGGTCATTAAGTTTATTAGTAACATTTTCTTTAGAGTTGTCAATTTTCTAATCATCAGGATTATTCTATTTATATTAAGATCATCATGGATTTTTTTTAAAAATATTAAGCATTACTATATATCTGAATTAAGCTTATAAGTGTGAGGATTTTGGATAATATTGATTTATGCCTTTTTACTTGACATTTTACTTCTATTAGCTAATCTCTATATATTTTTGAAGGTATCCCATAGCTGTGCAATTTTATTTTTTCTAAAGCTATCTCTACTTTATGCATTAAAACTTTTTGATATTTTGTCATTAATTTTGTTATCTAATTTCTTTGGTGTTCAAACTTTACTTAATGGATTTCTTCTTGTACTTCTACCAACTCTTTATCCCAATCTTTAATTTTTCTATTTGCCCATTTTCTCATTATAACCAAGGAGCTATTATTAGCTCACCAAGTGAAGCAGACATCTACAGAAAGGCTTCACTGAGACCAATGACTGGTGTTGAAACCATAACCTTAAGCTTAAGGCCAAAAAAAGTTTTGTCATCCCCTTTGGTAAAAACTCAGTTCCCACTAATTATCGCATTGATGGGAGTCCACAAAACACTGAAGGCATTATAAGAGACATGGGGATGCAGGTTGACAGCAACTTCTCCATTGACCACCACATTGCCACTGTGGTCAGAAAGTCCTTCTATGTGGCACATCTCATTACAAAAAGGTTTTGCATCCAGGAAGAAAGAGGTCATTGTCTCTCTCTAGTCTTCCCTCATGAGACCAATAATCGAGTATAAAGCCCCATTTGGCATGTACCTCACTAGACACCTGCAACAGCTGGAGAGGCCAAAGAAGTACCTCATGAAGAGGATCCTAGGCATTAAACTCATGTCCTACATGGACAGACTCAAAAGACTGCAGCTATTCTCTATCGCATATCGCATATTTAAAAGCGATCTCTGCTTGACTTACAAAGCCATGTCTGACCCAGCTCTGTTAGAAACACTACATCTAAAGAAATCCCAATCCCTCCTCACTACATGCTCCACAAAGACCTCAACCTCATTACTACAATCAACAAGACATGCTGGAGGGACAGGTTTCTCACTCAGAGACTTACCATGATCTGGAATAGACTTCCCATACATGTCAAGCGGAGCACTTTGCTGTCCCTCTTCAACAGAAATCTTGATGAGTGAATGGATAATAGATAGCTCACCCCAGGGATCACTCCAGTGGCTATACTTGATAGAGGCACTGGAAACTAATGTCAGGCAGCACGATGCTAGGGCACTTCTATGGGTTAGGCCTGTAAAGGGTCCACGGCCATTAATCTAGTACACACCTATGAACCTAGGAACCTATGCTTGAATATGCTGTGCAGATTCAGTTGCTTAGGATATTTCAGCAAGCCTCTGTTGTCAATGCCATTTGCTACAAAACATTCAGAAGTATAATTTTTTTATTCCACACAAGTACATTCTATTAAGCCAGTGCATCATATGCTATTCTAAGAATATATCACACTGTTATTATGATCATCAAACCTCTGTTACTGTGAAGGAAAAACCAAAATACTTTTTGTTTTAAATTATGTCATGCAAGCACATTCTTGTTATTTCTTCCTGCATTTGCAAGCTCTGTATATTTTATACTATTCCTCACGCTGTCACTATGAAAGACAGCAGTTTTACCAATACATGTTGTTACTGTGAGAAAAGCAGTTTTACCAAATCACATACATGCCATTTCTATGAGGGAAAACCAGTTTTACTTTATATAATTCAATCAATTCCCCTTTTTTATTTTGAAACCCCCCAAAAAAATTTTTCAATCAAAATTTAAATCTAACTTCTTACAGGAAAAATCATGCCTCCATTGGTTATGTTACACTAGTTACAATAGATACCTGACTGACAGTCTTTTTTAATACAAAGTTTAATACACATGCACTTTATTATGATCAACAAAATAATGGCTATTATAGCAATTAAACTGTAATAACGTTTTTTCACCGTTATGAACATAACGCATTTAACCAATTACTCCACTCACTGCTCCATGTCTTTCTGGCCTTTTCATGCAGACTCTACAGCAGTCATATATTGTATTTTTGTATCCTTTAGGGGTATCCTGTGTTATCAGAATTTCATTTTCCAATCCATTATACCCGTTTTGTCTTATACCAAGAGTAGAGATTATTAAGTTGTGATGTTTTCTCATACCTCATTGGCTGCACTGACCAATCTGAAATCTTAGCTCTAGGCCTTTCTGTAGCCAGCCTGATAGCACTAGGTATTGTAAGGCAAAATAACAGCTATCCCATATTTACCAAATAACTTTTATTGCTACTTCACAGTGATTCAGTATGTGAGAGATGTAAATATTTATTGAACTTTGTAGCTAACGTATCTTCTGAAAATACATTTGGTTAGCACACACACACACACACACACACACACACACACACACACACACACACACACACACACACACACACACACACACACACACACACACATAGAAACACAGCACCCCTTCTACATCAAGTTGCACTATGGATAAGAGAACATTGTTTAAGCCTTCAAGACTAAGGACTTAGTATAGAAACCTCAGCCATTAGTTCACAAAGGACCACACCCACCTTTACTCAGATGCCCCTATTCAGTACATATGATTCACAAATCTGCAGACTCCAAACCCTTAAAACCCACTAAAACTGCACCCACCCAAGGTAATGTTTTATAAATTGGTGATTCTTGTCATTTAGGCACTACACTTGCCAAGCTGCATAAGAAAGGGGTGATAATTAGTTGTGTTTCTGGAGGCAGGATCCAGACTGAAACAAGGTCTGTTAGATCCATACATTCTGGCAAATACAAACATAACTTGGTAATGGGCCTCATGATATTGAATAGATATCAGGTGCACAGTGTTTACATCAACTTTAAGAAATCTTGAAAATGCACTGTAAAATAAATTTGTAATATTTATTTTTTTTCTCTACTGTAAAGGTTCTAAAACAAGTTGTAGAAAAATGTATGGAAAATCCTGTAGAAGAAATGAATAGCCTACGAGAAGGGCTGGAATACAAAGAGTTGGCTAGGACTGGTAACCGTCACAATAGGTGTTATGTCATTTAGGTAATGTGCATATTTATCACTTTGTCTCTGACTATTACTTTTTATAAATGTTTTGGGTTCATATTAAGAATAAGTTTGTTTATTATATATATATATATATATATATATATATATATATATATATATATATATATATATATTATTGTGTGTGTGTGTGTGTGTGTGTGTGTGTAAAGTGCGTGATCCCCTCATTGACTAACAAATAAACTTAGTGTTTGTTGAGACCAAATCAGTTGCAATACAGTTTCCACTACTTGTTAGCATTGCACACACTTCACTAAAAAACAGATGGACACCTTTACTGAGGAACAAAAGTTAGTGACTAATATGTTGTTGCAAATAACGCAAAACCTATCTTGCGTGGTACACATTTCTTAACTTGCCTCTGGTTGCATTTCAAAGATTCTGATGAAAGTTCTGTGATCACCAACAAAGGCATCAAGTGTTTGCTACCCTGCAGTAAGGCTGCTGGTACTGGACTCCACATGTTCTCTGTGCTAACAGTGGGGAAAAACAGGAACTTTTGGCAGGGGGTGAGCATTTCCTGCATGGCTAAAACATTGTAAAGAAAATGCTATTTGATATTTGTATTCTGTAATGTAAAATTTATGTGGAGCTTTTCTCACCGAGCCTGCGCTGAAAATGGGCTCACCTAGGCCCAGTGGACTTTTCCAGTAAACAAATGCAATAAATAAATAAATAAATAAAAATAAATAGCATACTTGACTGTTTGCCTAATAACATTGCCTAGCATAAGGATCATACTTTGCACATACCAGTGGCTACATTACAGAGGGCATGTGAGTCACAGCGAGTAAAAGAAAACCTTATATCTTATGCCTTTTTTAGTTCATCACAGGTTCATAGATTAGTACTAGGCCTGTTGGGCCATTTGAAGCCTAGCCAGTTACCCCACATGAGACTCAACCCTTGCACCTTGTGTCTTTAAGATAAACACCTTAACCATTATGTCATCCTCTCACCACTTCCAGGATGCATTGAAATAATGCAACTTGTGAATTTAGCCAGTGCCAAAGTAATAGAGTTTAGTTGGTTTCTGCAGCAGTATGCTGAATAGCATTTGTTTGGTTTATTGGGAAGTTCAGAGTGGGTATGGTCCACTTTCAGCAAAGACATAGAAAGAAAAGATTTGTGCATCAATTACAAGATGATGTTTGATCACATGGCTAAATCATTTAGTCTGGCATACTTATTGCACATGGTGTTATAGCAAGAGTATATCAGTCAGACGTGGCACAAAGTGAAAATTCTAGCACAGATTGAAAGAGCAACAAGGCCTATATTGATAGGAGAACTGGTATTCTAACAGTTAAACAGCAAAGTAAAAAGTTATACTCCAGCTTATCTTTTGCTACAGTTTTATTCTTTTTCGGGAAAACCAAAATGGAATGAGACAGGTCAGACCACATTTTGCTAGTTGGTTCAAATCATTTATGAGATTATAATAAACAGGTGGCATATCTGTCAACTTCTGGAAAGACTGAGGAGTTTGCAATAGCAGGTACAAATGGTGAAGACTTCCTTGGAAAAGGGATATGCTGCAGGTGTTCTGGCCACTTTACCCTTCAGCAGTATGAATTCCATCTTGGTTCTCCTCTGAAAATAGCAGTGTCTCATGGATACTAAGCTTGTCAACTTAAATACTGTATGTTTTTAGAACTTTACCACACAATTGTTTACGATGATATTTTTTTATAGGTTGAAGTTGACGGGCATACATTTACTGGTAGAGGTCGTAATAAGAAAAGAGCAAAGGAAAACGCTGCAATGGCAGTACTCAGAAATTTCTGGTGTGATAAAACAGCTCCTGCTAAGGCAGATAAAAATATGTCTGCGAAAAATGCAGCAACTGAGGTGAGCTCTTTTTCACTGTCTTTAAATGCAAACATTATAAAAACTTTTAACAGAGAAGAATCACTCTTATGATGCTCTGAGAAATGTGATGCTACTGTGCTCATAGGGGAATTATTTTTAACATCTCGAATATGCTCTCATAATCTCACCCTAACCTGATGTATCATCTTACTTATATAGAATTTATTACAGGGAAAGACCAAGCCATATAATAGCATCTTCTGATAACAGTTAAATGTCCCTGGAACCATATATAATCATTAATTATGCAGGTATCCTCTTTTCCCATATACCTACAAGTTGTACAGCCCTTACATTTTAAATCCTCAGTCTCACTCCTTATCTCTGTACCCACTAGGGGTGCCAATATACTGGATCTGCTGCTTACTAATATGGGGGACCACTGTAACACCCCCATTGTGAGGTCTGTCCCTGGTGAGATCTGACCACAAATCAGTCTCATTTGAAGTAACTATCACACCTGACTCCTCCCAGAAAGAACTAAACTAAAAATCTTCTCCAAAGCAGATTATACCCTTTTACAGGATGATATAAATAGCTTCAATGCACCACCTCCCCCCCCTCAGATGGAATTGGCAACTGTGCTGAGTTCTGCACCAATGCTTTATACAAACAGCTGTAAAACTGCATTAACTCGGACGTACCTGATAGAACCAAAACAAGCTCTTCAAAAAAGAGCAAACCTGCCTGGTAGACAACTGCCATCAACAGACTTTACAATAAGGAGAATAAATTGCTGTCTAAGAGTAAGAGAGAGTGAGCCCAAAACTGTAAACATTCCCTCCTCAGCTTAAACAAGCAAATAAGACTTCTTGTGAAGTCCTCCAAAGCAAACTCATCATCCTCTTTCGGCTGTTCCAGTTAGGGGTCGCCACAGCGGATCACCTGTTTCCATTTCTTCCTGTCCTATGCATCTTGCTCTGTCACACCATCCACTTGCATGTCCTTTCTCACCACATCCATAAACCTTAAATTAGGCCTTCCTCTTTTCCTGTTACCCGGTAGCTTCATCCTTAGCATCTTTTTCCCAATTTACTCAGCAACCCTCCTCAGCACAAGTCCAAACCAATGTAATATTGCCTCTCTGGCTTTGTCTCCAAACCTTCCAACCTGGGTTGACCCTCTAATATACTTATTCATAATCCTTTCCACCCTTGTCACACCCAGAGCAAATCTTAAAATCTTTAACTCTGCCACATCCAGCTCAAACTCCTACCTTTTTGTCAATGCCACTGTCTCCAACCCATATAACATAGCTGGACTCACTACCCTCTTGTAGACCTTCCCTTTCACTCTTACAGGTACTCGTTTGTCACAAATCACTCCTGACACTCTTCTCCACCCACTCCATCCTGCTGTACTCTCTTCTTCACCTCTCTTCCACACTCACCGTTAGTCTGAACTATTGACTCAAAGTATTTAAACTCAACCACCTTTGCCACCTCTACTCCTTGCATCCTCACCATTCCTCTATCCTCCCTCTCATTCACACACATTTATTCTGTCTTAGTCCTGCTGACCTTCATTCCTCTTCTCTCTAGAGCATATCTCCATCTCTCCAGGGTCTCCTCCACCTCTTCCCTACTCTCACTACAGATCACAATGTCATCTGCAAGCATCATAGTCCACGGGGACTCCTGTCTGATCTTGTCTGTCAACCTGTCCATCACCATTGCAAATAAGAAAGGGCTCAGAGCTGATCCTTGATGTAACCCCACCTCCACCTTAAATGCATCCATCACTCTCACAGCAGACCTCACCTCTGTCACACTACCCTCGTTCATTTCCTGTACCACTCTTACATACTTCTCTGACACTCCTGACTTCCTCATACAATACCACAACTCCTGTCTAGGCACCCTGTCATATGCTTACCCTAAGTCTACAAAAACACAATGCAACTCCTTCTGACATACTCTGTACTTCTCCATCAACAAACTACAAATCCTAATTAGCTTCCTCAACTAAGAACAGCCATAAGGTGTTCTTTAGTTACATCCATAACCTAAAAGGAAAGGCCCAGATCTGTGATGAACTGGTAGTTAATAATACCACATATACTGAGCATGTGGACATAACTAACTTGTTGGCCGACAGGTTCTGTGAAAACATCACTCCCCTGTCACCAGCACACGTACCCCATGACATGCCTATCACCTACCCCTACCTTGTATCTCTAAAGAGCAGATTGTAAATGGCTTCTCTAAGGCCAAAAACACAACATCTAAGAGACCTGATAACATCCCATGCTGCGTCCTACATGGGCTCCAACAAGAATTAGCAACACCATTGGGTGCTCTTTTCGGTCATAGTCTAAGCATCAGCTTCATCCCAGCTGAATGAAAAATGGTGACTGTTATTCCCTTACACAAAGATTTTGCTTCCACGGTCCCAGGAACTATAGACCTATTAGCCTGACTAGCCTTATATGCAAGGCCATGGAGAGAATCATGATGGACCTTATCAACAAAGATATAGGTAATCTCCAGACTCACTCAGCTAGTTATCAACTCTTATATCTTTAGATGGGTCACTAACTGGCTCACTGATAGAACACATATAGTCAAAATAGGGGAATAGACCTCCAACAGCAGACCTGTAATCAGTGGTGTTCCACAAGGATCAGTTCTGGGGCCTCGATTGTTTTAAATTTATTTCTTTGAAGTACAAACAAAACTAACAAAACTGACAAAGTTTGCTGATGACTGCAAAGTAGGAGTGGTCATAGAATCTTCAAATGATGTCAGCATTCTACAAGAGGGTCTTACGCAAACAAATAATTGGTGCCAAGTCATGGCCTTAAACTCAATGCAAAAAAATGTGTTATCATCCATTTCAGTAAGAGTAATATTCCTGCTAACTACCACATCAATAGCAACACCCTAAGTACACACTCAGTGGTGTGAGACCTGGGTACACAGGTTGTCAGCAACCTTATCTTTGATTGCCATGTTTCCAAAGTGGTAAAAAGGGCATTCGACATTGCTTGTCTCATAAGTAAGGGAACTGCCTCCAGAAAAAAAGAAGTTATAACCTCCCTGTACTCTTCTCTCATCAGGCCCTTCCTGCCACTTAACCTATTTAATATCTCTAAGAAAATGTTGTGTGTCACTAATGTACGAAGGAAGCTCTACAACATAAGGCTGAATAATTTTGTCCACAAAATTACAAATCTTTCCATGGGACCCTCCCCCCCCCAACCTGAGAAACTATAGGTCTCCCCAGAGGATTCACCATGTTCTTATGGATTTTAGGTAGTATATAAAATAATGGGATACAAGGTTTCACTACTACTAGTCCATCCCTCAGTATTTCTGATAATACACCCCTGTTAACCAAGTTCTTCAGTAGCATCACAATACTACCTTGACTTTGTTGTAGTGGGTTATCATCTAACAATTGATATTCTAATCATCATCATCTTTCGGCTTTTCCCATTAGGGGTCGCCACAGTGGATCATCTCTTTCCATTTCTTCCTATCCTCTGCATCTTGCTCTGTCACACCAACTGCCTGAATGTCCTCTCTCACCACGTCCATAAACCTTATCTTAGGCCTTCCTCTTTTCCTTTTACCTGGCAGCTCCATCCTTAGCATCTTTTTCCCAATATACCCATCATCCCTCCTCAGCACATGTCCAAACCAATGCAATCTCATCTCTCTTGCTTTGTCTCCAAACTGTCCAACATGACCTGACCCTCTAATATACTGATACCTAATCCTATCCATCCTAGTCACACCGAGTGCAAATCTTAACATCTTTAACTCTGCCACATCCAGCTCTGACTCCTGCCTTTTCTCAATGCCACTGTCTCCAACCCATATAACATAGCTGGTCTCAATACTGTCTTGTAGACTTTCCCTTTCACTCTTACTGGTACCGGTCTGTCACAAATCACTCCTGACACTCTTCTCCACCCATTCCACCCTGCCTGTACTCTCTTCTTCACCTCTCTTCCACATTCACCATTACTCTGAACTGATGATCCCAAGTACTTAAACTCGTCCACCTTTACCAACTCTACTCCCTGCATCCTCACCATTCCTCTACCCTCCCTCTCATTTACACACATATATTCTGTCTTAGCCCTGCTGACCTTCATTCCTCTGCTCTCTAGAGCATATCTCCACCTCTCCAGAGTCTCCTCAACCTGATTCCTACTCTCACTACAGATCACAATGTCATCTGCAAACATCATAGTCCATGGGGCCTCCTGCCTGATCTCATCTGTCAACCTGTCCATCCCCACTGCAAATAAGAAAGGACTCAGAGCTGATACTTGATGTAATCCCACCTCCACCTTAAACAGATCTGTCACTCCCATTGCAGTTCTCACCACTGACACACTACCCTCGTGCATATCCTGTACCACTCTTACATACTTGTCTGCCACTCCCGACTTCCTCATACAATACCACAACTCTTCTCTAGGCATCCTGTCATATGCTTTCTCCAAGTCTACAAAGACACAATGCAACTCCTTCTGACCTTCTCTGTATTTCTCCAATACCATTCTCAGAGCAAACATTGCATCTGTAGTGCTCTTTCCTGGCATGAAACCATACTGCTGATTACTAATCATCACCTCCCTTCTTAACCTAGCTTCTACTACTCTCTCCCATAACTTCAAGCTGTGACTGATCAATTTTATCCCTCTGTAGTTAATGCAGCTCACCCTTATTCTTAAAGATAGGTACCTAAACACTTTTTCTCCACTCCTCAGGCATCCTCTGACTTTCCAAAATTTCATTAAACAATCTAGTTAAAAATTCCACTGCCATTTCTCCTAAGCACCTCCATGCTTCCATTGGGATGTCATCTGGGCCAACAGCCTTTCCATTCTTCATCCTCTTCATAGCTGTCCTTACTTCCTCCTTGCTAATCTGTTTCACTTCCTGATTCACTATCCCCACATCATCCAACCTTCTCTCTCTCTCTCTCATTCTCTCCATTCATCAGCCTCTCAAAATACTCTTTACATCTACTCAACACACTCTCCTCTCTTGTGAGTACCTTTCTTCACTATCCTTTATCACCCTTACTTGCTGCACATCTTTCCCAGCTCTGTCCCTCTGTCTAGCCAATCAGTACAGGTCCTTTTCTCCCTCTTTAGTGTCCAATCTCTCATACAGCTCTCCATACGCCTTATCCTTAGCTTTTGCCACTTCTCTCTTTGCCATGCGCCTCATCTCCTTATACTCATGTCTACTTTCTTTATCTCTTTGACAATCCTATTTCTTCTTCACCAGCCTCTTCCTCTGTAAACTCTCCTGTACATCCTCATTCCACCACCAGGTCTCCTTGTCCTCCTTACTCTGTCCAGATGTCACACCAAGCACCTTTCTAGCAGTCTCCCTTACTAGTTCTGCTGTAGTTACCCAGCTATTTGGTAACTCTCCACTGCCTCCCAGTGCCTGTCTTAACGCTTCCCCTAAACTCCACTTCACAATCACCCTTCTTTAACTTCCACCATTTAATCCTCAGCACTGCTTTCACACTCCTCCTCCTCTTCTTGATCACCAACGTCATCCTACAGACCACCATTCTATGCTGCTTAACTACACTTTCCCCTGCCACCACTTTGCAGTCTCCAATCTCCTTCAGACTGGCCCTCCTACATAGGATATAATCCACCTGTGTGCATCTTCCTCCACTCTTGTACGTCACCCTATGCTCCTCCCTCTTCTTAAAATACGTATTCACCACAGCCATGTCCATCCTTTTCGCAAAATCTACAATCATCTGACCTTCTGCATTCCTCTCCTTAACACCATACCTACTCATCACTTCCTCATCCCCTCTGTTCACTTTACCAACATGCCCATTAAAGTCCGCTCCAATCACTAGTCTCTCACCCTTGGGTACACTCACCACAACTTCATCCAACTCACTCCAAAATTTCTCTTTCTCATCCATCGCACACCCAACTTGTGGAGCATATGCACTAACAACATTCATCATTACACCATCAACAATTGATATTCTAATGTGTTACTCAATAAAATAAGACACATTCTTTCATAAAAATCATCCTTCATTACCACTATATTTCACCCTTCATCATCTGGTTTTATTACAATAAAAGTATCTGTTTCCAAACATTTTAAAGCCATCTACTCATTCCTAGTGAGATTAACATTAATAATATATTTTATACCCTGTAATCAGGTCAAAGGCAGTGTGATAAGTACCACTATCCCAGACTCTGAAGGCACTGCAGAGAACATCGCTGGCGGTCAGGACAAGACAGATGTGGGCAGTGAGAGAAGTACTGCTGCTCCAGACTCTGAAGACATTGAAGAGAACATCCCTGCAGTCAATACAAGACAGATGTGGGCAGTGAGAAAAGTACAACTGTCCAAACTGCTGACAATATCATAGCTTGTCGTCAGGTCGAGGGTGTTTCAGGCAGTGAGAGAAACACCACTATCTGAGATGATGAACGCAACATCCCCTGCACTGAAGACATATCACTCATGTACAGAGAGAATATAATCACTGAAGATGTTGTACCCTGCAGTATGCCCAAAGCTGATGTGGGGAGTGAGAGAAGTACTACTGTTCCAGAATCTGGAGACATTGAAGAGAACATCCCTGGCAGTCAGCACAAAACAGATGTGGGCAGTGAGAAAAGTACAACTTTCCAAAATGCTGACGATATCATAGCTTGTAGTCAGGTTGAGACTGTTCTAGGCAATGAGAGAAACACCACTGTCTTAGATGATGAACGCAACATCCCCTGCACTGAGGACGTAGCACTCATGTACAGGGAGAAAATAATCACTGAAGATGTCACACCCTGCAGTAAGTCCAAGGCTGATATGGGGAGTGAGAGAAGTACTGCTGTTCCACACTCTGAAGACAATGAAGAGAACATCCCTGGCAGTCAGTGGGCAGTGAGAGAAGTACCGCTGTTCCAAACTCTGAAGACACTGAAGAGAACATCCCTGGCAGTCAGCACAAGACAGATGTGGGCAGTGAGAGAAGTACTGCTGTTCCAGACTCTGACGCCACTGAAGAGAACATCCCTGGCAGTCAGGACAAGACAGATGTGGGCAGTGAGAGAAGTACTGCTGTTCCAGACTCTGAAGACACTGAATAGAACATCCCTGGCAGTCAACACAAGACAGATGTGGGCAGTGAGAGAAGTACTGCTGTTCCAGACTCTGAAGACACTGAAGAGAACATCCCTGGCAGTCAGCACAAGACAGATGTGGGCAGTGAGAGAAGTACTGCTGTTCCAAACTCTGAAGACACTGAATAGAACATCCCTGGAAGTCAGCACAAGACAGATGTGGGCAGTGAGAGAAGTACTGCTGTTCCAGACTCTGAAGACACTGAAGAGAACATCCCTGGCAGTCAGCACAAGACAGATGTGGGCAGTGAGAGAAGTACTGCTGTTCCAGACTCTGAAGACACTGAAGAGAACATCCCTGGCAGTCAGCACAAGACAGCTGTGGGCAGTGAGAGAAGTACTGCTGTTCAAGACAATGAAGACGCTGAAGAGAACATCCCTGGCAGTCTGGACAAGACAGATGTGGGCAGTGAGAGAAGTACTGCTGTTCCAAACTCTGAAGACACTGAATAGAACATCCCTGGCAGTCAGCACAAGACAGATGTGGGCAGTGAGAGAAGTACTGCTGTTCCAGACTCTGAAGACACTGAAGAGAACATCCCTGGCAGTCAGCACAAGACAGATGTGGGCAGTGAGAGAAGTACTGCTGTTCCAGACTCTGAAGACGCTGAAGAGAACATCCCTGGCAGTCAGGACAAGACAGATGTGGGCAGTGAGAGAAGTACCGCTGTTCCAGACTCAGAGAATAATGAAGATTTATCTTCCTGCAGTCAGAACAAGGCAGATGTAGACAGTGAGAAAAGCAACAATGCCTCATACTTTGAATATAAGGAAGATCTTATTCCTTACATTCAGGACAAGGCAGACGTGGGCAGTGAGATTAAATCCTTTGTCACAGAAACTGACGTTTTGGTTTAACACAAACACAATAAAGTAGATACAGACACTGACAGTAACACAACTGATCATATGGATAAGTCATCTCTATTGAAGCGCTTACATTTTCATTTCAAAAGCTTCCGTGTTGCTGTTAAAAAATGTTTCTATAAACTTTGCTGCTGTTATTAAAAATAATTTATATTTAAAAATACAGAACACTATGAAATGGCAGCAATTAGAAACAAATCTGTTAGATTCTCTACATTTAGGTACAAACCTTGCAGATATCCTATCAGTAATCTGTGGTATAACAGGTTATTTAGGATAACAAGCAAAAAAGATATGTCTTGCATCCCTGCACCCCCCACCCCCACAGCCCACTGCCCAGCCATTTTAGTGTTCCATTACTTGGCAGTTTCTTTCCAGTTACCATAACAGATTTCAAACCTATCAGTGTGCATACTCGTTTCTTATTTACTTCTACATTGAATAGAGATATTTAAATAAAATAACCCATCAGTTGAGGCATGAATATGACAATATCAGATGTGTAGTTCTCCCATGTTCATAGGTTAATACTAAGCTAACTGCCCTTATGAGCCATTGTAAGCCTAGCCAATTATCCCTTGTGAGGCTCAAACCCTGCACATTGTGTTTGTAAAGGAAACACCTTAACCTTTAGGCCACCCTCCCAACAATGTCCAGTGAGGGCAGCCCTACAACTGCAGAGGATTTGCCAGTCCCTTGATCCTTAGTGACTTTCTGAGGAGGTACCTCACAGTGACCAACGGGAAGAGATGGGTGATCTGAGGATGATGTTTTAGGCACAGCAGACACCCACCAGCAGCTAAGGCAGTGATGGAGCCAGCAGGACAACCAAGAACTCCCTAAAACGTTCTTCTTTTTCTGGATAGTGGAAGCAAGAACCATGAAGACTGAACATTGCTTATTGTTTCATGTTAGAGCTAGAAAGGAGATCTCACAGGCAGGAAGCAGAGCCTGAGTGAGTCAATAAATCTTCTGACAGGAAAATTAAGGCTCTGAGGTAAAATGTTTAGTGACAATCACCGAAAGCACCAAATTCTTCCCCCTCTACACACACCCTCCCACACACAAAGAGACTCTCTCTACACAAACATGTAGATTATGTTAATAAGAATAGTTTTTTACAGACTTTTGTCACTCAAGCATTATATAAGCAAAAATTCCCCTCAGCAACCAGACAGTTCCACAAAAAAGCATTTTCTAGCATAACATAATTAAATTCAAAGGAAAATGGTTTTCACTGGAAAAATTATGTAGCGGAAGGTTTTCCGCAAAGGGGAATCAATGTATCTGTCCATCCCTAAAAGGATCACTAGTTGACAGTCAGATCATCAAACCATTAATGGAATACAATATGCGGTGGCCCAAAATGATATTTATAGTACTATGGGAAATTTGGACCTGAATGCCATTCCCTTACCTGTAAGTTGGGCAATATAGAATGATTTTCTTGTTATCTTAGCTAAGTGTTGTTCAAAGGCCAGATTGCAGATTACATACTGTATGTTGACTAGTTTTCTAGTTAAACTTACTTGTATTTATGATGTGTATGTATGTATGTATATATATATATATATATATATATATATATATATATATATATATATATATATATATATATATATATTTATACACACACACACACACACACACACACACACACACACACACACACACAGTGCCTCTTTTGTAAATTAAAAGGTGGCAGTACACATACATTGTATTTGAGTCAATCCCCAACACCCCCCCAAAAAAAATAATACTTTTTTCTCTAAATCCTTTTGCATGAAAAAATAAATACATTCTTCTCTCTTAATAATACAACAATTTAAGCCACTTCTCACAGCAAATTATTAAGTATGATAGTGGATAATAATCTTAATTTAATTGTTCATTTGCGCTTTTTTTTTTTTTTTTTTGAAGGGGTGTACTAATGTCCTCTTTCCTTCCCCACTTTGATTACACACACAGTGTATGTTAACTAGTTTACAAAGTAAAAGTTCCAAGAGTTTTGCAATTTGTGAAATTGTTGGCCATAAATCACAAGAGATGCACCCTTTATGACAGTCTGTATATGCATACATTAGAGACAGAAATAATAATAATGAAGTTACCTAGGAAATTAAAGCTAGGAAGAGTAAGACAGGGTTTTGAGCTAAAGGACGTTTTAGATTCTCTA